>NC_041397.2:189512671-189710171 GCF_900747795.2 Erpetoichthys calabaricus
AGTAATCCCTCCTCCATCGCGGGGGTTGCGTTCCAGAGCCACCCGCGAAATAAGAAAATCCGCGAAGTAGAAACCATATGTTTATATGGTTATTTTTATATTGTCATGCTTGGGTCACAGATTTGCGCAGAAACACAGGAGGTTGTAGAGAGACAGGAACGTTATTCAAACACTGCAAACAAACATTTGTCTCTTTTTCAAAAGTTTAAACTGTGCTCTATGATAAGACAGAGATGACAGTTCTGTCTCACAATTAAAAGAATGCAAACATATCTTCCTCTTCAAAGGAGTGCGTGTCAGGAGCACAGAATGTCACATAGATAGAGAAAACAATCTCTAGCAAACAAATCAATAGGGCTGTTTGTCTTTTAAGTATGCGAAGCACCGCGGCACAAAGCTGTTGAAGGTGGCAGGAGCAGGGAGAGAGAGAGAGATAGAGAGAGACAGAGAAAAACAAACATGCAAAAATCAATACGTGCCCTTCGAGCTTTTAAGTATGCGAAGCACTGTGCAGCATGTCGCTTCACTAAGCAGCTGCACAGAAGGTAGCAACGTGAAGATAATCTTTCAGCATTTTTAGACGAACGTCCGTATCGTCCAGGTGTGCGAACAGCCCCCCTGCTCACACCCCCTACGTCAGGATCAGAGAAAGCGCAAGAGAGAGAAAGAGAAAAGTAAGCAATCTAGCTTCTCAGCCATCTGCCAATAGCGTCCCTTGTATGAAATCAACTGGGCAAACCAACTGAGGAAGCATGTACCAGAAATTAAAAGACCCATTGTCCTCAGAAATCCGCGAACCAGCAAAAAATCTGCGATATATATTTAAATATGCTTACATATAAAATCCGCGATAGAGTGAAGCCGCGAAAGGCGAAGCGCAATATAGCGAGGGATCACTGTACTTATTTCGGTGGTATGACACCACTGTCGGCCGCCATATTGAACTTTCCAACGGTCTTTCTTACTTAATGGGCCCATCTTCAAGAAATTTGGTACGCGGGTTCCCAACGCTAACTGATTCCTACTTACGTACATATATACGTCCATAGCCTGCAGCTCGGTCCACACTGAATCCTCCAGACACTCCTGAGCATAATCTAATTTTGAAGGTTGGGGCACCAATAATGTTACTGAGAAACTTACAGCCACCGAAACTTTGTAATGGCATGAGACTTGAGGTCACATGCCTGCAAAAAAACCTAATTGAGGCAACTATTTTTACTGGCGGTGGCTCAGGGGAGAGAGTTTTTATTCCTCGCATCCCCGTTATACCCTCTGATCTCCCATTTCAATTCAAACGCCTCCAATTTCCAGTAAGGCTCTGCTTCGCAATGACAATTAATAAGTCTCAGGGACAGATCCTACAAAAGGTTGGCATTGATTTGAGGCAAGATTGCTTTTCACATGGCCAACTATACGTTGCATGCTCAAGAGTAAGCTCGGCGCACAGCTTGGTCATATTACAACCGGAGGTGCGAACTGACAATGTGGTATACAAAGAGATCCTTAACAAATAATTATTGGTACATTTTCCCTCAGTTTATTATTTAAAATTTTAAAGCAGTACTTCACCGCTGCGAAGCGCGGGCATTTTGCTAATCTTAGATAAAGAAAAAATAGAAGACCATTGTGAAAATGAGATTTTAACAGTTTTAGAAAACAAATATTCAGAAGAGAATCTAAAGGCTTTTCTGAAACTCCACCTGCAATATGGATATGCTACATTGGACAAATTACAGAAATTCCTTCATAACTCAGAGAACACAAGGATGCAGATTATCCTTCCTTGCTTAAGCAACTTGTTAAAAACTGTGAGACCTGCCTGAAATATGGCAAACCCAGACAAGCTGTTAGTTTGCCGCTAGTCTCTGAATTTAATGAAGCGGTGGCTGTGGATCTACACAAACTTGAACCAGAAGTTTCAGTTCAGACAAAGACATCTTCATAAATTGTGAAACAATGCATTCATTCTTAAATAAGTGTACATGGTTCATTCTTGAATAAGTGTACATGGAGCACCTCTGATACTATTCTGTGATAATGGTGGGGAATTTAATATTGATGAAATCAGAATGGCAGAGAATTTTAACACAGCTGAATACAATCTCAGGAGTACTTAACTACTTTAAAGATACATATAATCAGACACTCATGGAAATCATTGCATTGGGTGCTAATAGCAAAAAATACAATACACAGTATTTATGAGTGCAGCTCATATCAGCTAGTGTTTGGCCAAAACCCAAATCTTATTTGTGTGCTTGTGCCTAGACGTCCCATCCTAGAAGCCACCACTAGGAATGTGTCAGTGGGAGAATACATTTCAGCCCTGCATGCTTCAAGAAGAGCATTTGCTGAAGCAGAATGTTCAGACAGGATACGGAGAGCACTCTGAAGACAGATTAATGCGGTAAATGAGACATTTCAGACAGAAGACAAAGTAAACTACAAAAGGGTTGTCTGTGCAGAATGGATAGGACCTGGAGGTGTCATTGAACAGGATGGAGTTGTGATATTTGTCAGATACAAAAGGTACACCATTCTAGACTACGTAAATTCTTTGCTAAAGATGACAAACAACATACTATAAACAGTAACAGATGCAACAAGAGATTTATCAAGCGCTGTATCAGATAATAAAGACACTGAAGATGAAGGGGAGACTCTAAACTCTTTTGTTACTACAGAAGATGACGACATAAAAGCTGAGCAGGCTCATTGGTTAAGACAGAGTCATTGTATTAGTCTAAAAAAGGGGCAAATTGTGAGATATGTGGATAGGGTCAGTGGCATTCATCATACAGCTAAAGTCTTAGGATGGGCTGGCAAAGCACCAGAAAAAGCAGAAATCAGTTTAATGTAGAATATATGAATTCTAGGAGTATTGCTAATACAAAACGGTCTGTTGACATGTCGTGTGCAGTGTCTGCACACTGAACCAGTAACTTAAGCACTTGCAACTGTGTGACTTATGCATGGTCAATGGTGTGTTTCAAATCAAGAAAATATCATTTGAGTTATCAAAACAAGAAGAGATACAGTGCATCCGGAAAGTATTCACAGCGCATCACTTTTTCCACATTTTGTTATGTTACAGCCTTATTCCAAAATGGATTAAATTCATTTTTTTCCTCAGAATTCTACTCACAACACCCCATAATGACAACGTGAAAAAAGTTTACTTGAGATTTTTGCAAATTTATTAAAACTAAAAAAACTGAGAAATCACATGTACATAAGTATTCACAGCCTTTGCCATGAACCTCAAAATTGAGCTCAGGTGCATCCTGTTTCCCCTGATCATCCTTGAGATGTTTCTGCAGCTTAATTGGAGTCCGCCTGTGGTAAATTCAGTCAATTGGACATGATTTGGAAAGGCACACACCTGTCTATATAAGGTCCCACAGTTGACAGTTCATGTCAGAGCACAAACCAAGCATGAAGTCAAAGGAATTGTCTATAGGCCTCCGAGGCAGGATTGTCTCGAGGCACAAATCTGGGGAAGGTTACAGAAAAATTTCTGCTGCTTTGAAGGTCCCAATGAGCACAGTGGCCTCCATCATCTGTAAGTGGAACAAGTTCGAAACCACCAGGACTCTTCCTAGAGCTGGCCGGCCATCTAAACTGAACGATCGGGGGAGAAGGGCCTTAGTCAGGGAGGTGACCAAGAACCCGATGGTCACTCTGTCAGAGCTCCAGAGGTCCTCTGTGGAGAGAGGAGAACTTTCCAGAAGGACAACCTTCTCTGCAGCAATCCACCAATCAGGCCTGTATGGTAGAGTGGCCAGACGGAAGCCACTCCTTAGTAAAAGGTACATGGCAGCCCACCTGGAGTTTGCCAAAAGGCACCGGAAGGACTCTCAGACCATGAGAAAGAAAATTCTCTGGTTTGATGAGACAAAGATTGAACTCTTTGGTGTGAATGCCAGGCGTCACGTTTGGAGGAAACCAGGCACCATCCCTACAGTGAAGCATGGTGGTGGCAGCATCATGCTGTGGGGATGTTTTTCAGTGGCAGGGACTGGGAGACTAGTCAGGATAAAGGGAAAGATGACTACAGCAATGTACAGAGACATCCTGGATGAAAACCTGCTCCAGAGCGCTGTTGACCTCAGACTGGGGAGATGGTTCATCTTTCAGCAGGACAACGACCCAAAGCACACAGCCAAGATATCAAAGGAGTGGCTTCAGGACAACTCTGTGAATGTCCTTGAGTGGCCCAGCCAGAGCCTAGACTTGAATCCGATTGAACATCTCTGGAGAGATCTTAAAATGGCTGTGCACCGACGCTTCCCATCCAACCTGATGGAGCTTGAGAGGTGCTGCAAAGAAGAATGGGCGAAACTGGCCAAGGATAGGTGTGCCAAGCTTGTGGCATCATATTCAAAAAGACTTGACGCTGTAATTGCTGCCAAAGGTGCATCGACAAAGTATTGAGCAAAGTCTGTAAATACTTATGTACATGTGATTTCTCAGTTTTTTTATTTTTAATAAATTTGCAAAAACCTCAAGTAAACTTTTTTCATATGTCATTATGGGGTGTTGTGTGTAGAATTCTGAGGAAAAAAATGAATTTAATCCATTTTGGAATAAGGCTGTAACATAACAAAATGTGGAAAAAGTGATGCGCTGTGAATACTTTCCGGATGCACTGTAAATTAATGGAAAAGTAATGGTGTTTTGAGGGAGATAAAAACACTGGTCAGAAATGCATTTCCATCAAATGGATATGCACTTAAAAGAGACTTCAACAAGAATAGTACCCAAAGCACATCTAATGGCAAGAAGGTTTGAGGAAAAAGGAATGGGTTTAAATATGATTCACCAACATTTTCATCAGAATTTCTGTCTTTTACCTGCCATTTGTCAAAGACAATGGAAAGTTCATTCAATGGACATCAAATGTGCACACTGTCTCTGGATAATTTATATTTGTCCATCTACTGATGCTGAAATTGAAAGAAAAGTATGGTGGTTCGGAAAATTAACCAATAATAAGAAGCAGGCAAAATAGAGAACTTATGTGTTAATTTATGAAAGTGTTAGTGTAGTTTTTTTCCTGATAATGATTAGATTAAAGTAGGCATTATAGGAATGGGTTTTACTTGTGAGCATACATGCTACTCACATGTCCTGGTTTGGGACTTTGAAAATCTGGTGACCTATAGTTTCCAATCAATATGCCACATTCACCTGATATCCTTAATGGTCACTCACTGTAATAAAGTTTGTCTTTCACTTCTGTCATTCCCTAATATTTGTCATAGCTTTGCAAGGCCCATTTCATGAAACTTTCTATTGCCAGACATGCTCAAGTACAGAAGGAATTAATTAATTAATCAATTCAAGGCTTATTCTCACCTGGACAAAGCTGACAGCACTGTGAGGATTATGTTTTTTTTTTAATTCTCAGGTGTCTTCAATACCATCCAGCCATCCCTTTTAAGGGGTAAACTCAGAGATATGCAGGTGGAGGAGCCTAAGGTGTCCTGGATAATAGACTTTCTGTCAGGTAGACCGCAGTTTGTAAGACTCAGCAACTCTATTTCTAATACGGATGTGAGCAATACTGGCAAACGACAAGGAACAATCCTGTCTCCTTTTCTCTTTACACCTCAGATTATAAATATAACATTTGCAGAAATTCTCAGATGATTCTGTACTTAGGGTGTATTGATAAAGGCAATGAGACTGAGTATGGGAGTCTGGTGGAGAAGTTTATTTCTTGGTGCAAAGAGAATTTCCTGCATCTTAACATCAACAAAACCAAGGAACTGGTTATTGACTGTTGCTGTACCAAATAATTCTATGTCCAGTCACTATTCAAGGAGTGGATGTAGAAGTAGTCCACTCCTACAGATACTTGAGGATCCACATTAATGACATGTTGGACTGGTCTCAGAACACAGAGGAACTATATAAGAAAGGGCAGAGCAGGCTCTTTTTCCTTAGGAGACTCTGTTCCTTTGATGTGGGAAATTACATCCTTCACATCTTCTATAACTCTGTGATGTCCTCTGCGAACTGCTCTGCTGTGGTGTTCTGGACTGGTAACATCACTTCAAGAGAGATCCTCTGAATCAACATGCTAATTAAAAGGGCAAACTCAGTTATAGGATGCATTCTGGACCCCGGGGAGGTAGTAGCGAATGAGAAAATTAAAACAAAAACTGAGTACCATTATGAACAATGCTGCAAACCTCTTTCGGACACACTAACACTAAGGACTTACAGCCAACAAATTATTCTGCAGAAGTGTATTAGAACCAGAAAGAAAGGGGCAAGTGGACTGTAACATTATGCAGAATTCCAAAGGAAAAGCTTGTAAAATCAAGGAACTGCAGAAATTTTCTAAACAAACTTAAAGGGGCATATTATGTGTGATATTTTTGTCTTGGTTGGGGGTAGAATATATGAAATAGACATGTATTCCAATATCTGTATTTAATTTTAAGATATTTTAAAATTAATATCAATACATCTCTAAATGTTAGTCTTGTTTTACTAAATAAAAAAGTAAAAAGAAGCAAACACAAAAAAGTCACAGCAGCATGACAGCATTTGATCCTAGTTCTGTTGTCCTTTGTGTATTAAACAATTTCTGAGCAACAAGATGCTGACCACAAAGAAGAACCATGGTGTTTCATGATTGTCTGCAGATATACAAATTGTTGATTAAATTAATTTTGATTAATACCATTTACCAGTTTGTAAACATGAAGTCAGTTTAATTCTTCCTGATAAATTATGTTTTAATTTGTCAGAGACACAAAAGATTCCTGCTGCTGCTCCATCAGTAAATGACATAACAGTTGCTCTTAAGAGAAGCAGTTTGACTGGAGATATGTGTTTGCAACAAATTAGAGAGTTGGTTACGAATTTAAATTTAAAGTTTTCTTTATTGTCATTTACATTACAGAAGCATAAAATGTACTGTATGTGATGCTATTTCCACTGGTGCAGACGCATGCAACGATAATGCTGTACATAGTGTATACAACACAGAAAACCTGAAATTATTAAACAAAGCAAATGCAATATTTAACCCTATCATAGGCTGGAAAAGGAATGTGTTTTAGTGAGATTAAATTCTCACTTGTTTAAAAAATGTACTATTAAGCCTCGTACTCAAGAAGTGCAAGAAAATCTAATTTGATTTTGTCATATGTATTTGGAAATAGTAATTAGCAAAACATAACAACATTTTGCTCTGTCTTTGAATTTATATATTACTTTAAATAACACTGAAGGCAGAGTTTCCAGATTATACTAGTTATATATGGGTTTAAGCTCAAAGTGACTTTAAATATATGGGTTTAGCTTATCCAAATTTCACACAGTACAAATAAGATACATAGAGTGCTTGTTAGAAAGTACTGTAAATACACCACAGTTGAATATAACTAACCTCTGAAATAATTTAAGCCATGTAGCAATTCACCAGGTTGTAGTATTAAACATATTTTGACTAAGAAAGCACCAAGTAAGGTAATAGAATATATATTATGTAATTTTCAGCTTCGTTCAATTAATTTCTACTTTGAGATGCACCTTTTTCACCATTTCACAACAGTTATTATTAAAATAAACATTATTAAATAATGATGGTTATTTGGTCTCGTTTTTTTTTTTCTTAATACAGGTGGATTTCTTAGGAGTCATGCCCTTTATAGTGTCTTTGAGACGCATCCCTTGTTGAATGCAAAGACGATCATCAGAGATGGGGGGTGGGGGCTGGCCCTTCAGATAATCATTGCCAATCTTTAGAACTCGCCCTTGGAGCAATTGTTGGATCAGTGTCGATTGCTTAATTAAACCACAGTGACCCACCACGACCCACTGTGTAAACCATGTGACCCATTACCATTAAATAAAAGAGTGACTTGTGACCCTTTTGTGGCAACCCTAAGAAATCCTACCATTCATGTATTTCAAGAAGAACTTGTGAAAGATACTGAAAAACATTACCAAAAGAAAGAGCTCAAACTAAAACTCATTCTGATGTATCATATGACTCCTGGGGTACCAGCTATATCAGTGCTGCAAGGTTTATTGTTTACCTTTCATCTATCCTTTTTCTCAGTATAGTTTTTCTTACTACATTCATTACTTAAATTCCACTTGATTCTCTTGTTATACTGGGTCGCTTTTATTATTTTGAGTATTTTAAGCAATTAATTAATAAACTCTAAAATCTAACACCTATAAACTTCATTAAAGCCTTTACACCATATTGTGAATGACAGTTAAATTCTTATTCTTCTTATGGCTGCTCCCGTTAGGGGTTGCCACAGTGGATCATCTTTTTCCATATTTTCCTTTCCTCTGCATCTTGCTCTGTTACGCCCATCACCTGCATGTCCTCTCTCACCACATCCATAAACCTTCTCTCAGGCCTTCCTCTTTTCCTCTTGTCTGGCAGCTCTATCCTTAACATCCTTCTCCTAAATATTCCCAGCATCTCTCCTCTGCACATGTCCAAACCAACGCAATCTCGCCTCTCTGACAGTCTCCCAACGGTTCAACCTGAGTTGACCCTCTAATGTACTCATTTCTAATGCTATCCGTCCTTGTCACACCCAATGCAATTCTTCTTTAACTCTGCTACATCCAGCTCTGTCTCCTGCTTTCTGGTCAGTGCCACTGTCTCAAGCCCATATAACATAACTGTTCTCACTACCATCCTGTAGACCTTCCCTTTCACTCTGGCTGATACCCTCCTGGCACAAATTACTCTTAATTAATTAATTAATGTATGGAAAATCTTTAATAAAGCATATTATTAATTTGCACATTAAATTAGTATACTAAGTAAATATGCATAAATGTTGCATGTCACATTCAAAGTAATTATTTGTTTTAATAAATGTTTTCTTTATTTTCAGATTTAGAAATGGCCATTGCATATTGGAACCTAGTATTGACAGGAAGGTTTAAATTTCTAGATCTCTGGAATAAATTTTTAGTGGTAAGTGGAATCCAGTTTTAATATATACTATACAGTGTAGGTACATGTACTGTATCAATGAGTGCAAAGCATCCTTTGCTCAATGACAAATTATTTTTATAAAACACTTTGTAATGAAGTTTTATTGATGTATTATTTTTCAGTTATGTTTTCAATTGCAAGCAGAAATGTTTTGATACAATTTAACGATTGGAGAGTTAAATCTACAAATCTTGAAGGCTGTAAAAATTTAAACTTTCAGGCTATACTGTGGAAATTTGAAACAGCATACCTGTTGTAAAATGCATAGGTTTTGACATCTGTTTAATTTCCTACAGATATCTGGAAGGATCAGAAATCCATTATATTCATCTGATATAAAATCATCTTAATGCAACTCAGAGTTGAAGTGAGGGATTCTAGGACTGAATTTGAACACCTTTGCTTTCTCAGAATTTCTTTGTTTTCCCCTAAGATTATTTGAATTGGTGTGACAAGGGTTGTTTCTACACTAAGGGAGGGTAGGGAACTGCAAAGATTAAATAAGCAGAAAATATGACTTAGTAATTTATGTATTGTTAACATATTGTTAAAATTTTCATAGCAAGCTCTATTTAGTCATCATGATCAGTTTTTTTTTCAGATTTTCCGTGATATGCTCAATGCATATTCTTAACTAGAAAAAAAATATATTTTTGGGTTATCTCCTTCCATGTCTGTTTTTTTTAAGGGAAAAGTCATGTTTTTCTATCTTTTAATAGCAAAAAGTATTCCTTCATGTAGTATTGGAAGAAGAAGCACAATCTAAAATGATGTAGCCATTTTTGTAAATAAATCACCTGAAAAAGCTTGTGATGCCCGGGATGCCCATATCTGGCATTACACCTTTGAACCTGGTACATTGATAGTCATGAAACTGAGAAGGACTGGGCAATGAGGACACACATAAATGGCAAGGGATGATGCAAATGTGCTTTTAGTACTCCAAGTGTTCAAAGCAAAGTGCAATGCAAGTTTTCCATAAATAAATAATAATCCTCAATAAAACCAGGAATGTTCTTTTATTATGTTAAAATCCAATACCAAAATAATACAGACATCGAATTTCCTTTTCTTGCCCTTCCTGCCAGCCCAATGCGTCTCTCCCTCTCTCTCTCTCTTCTCAACTGAGTTAGTACTGTTATGAGGAGGAGGCAGGCAGTTAGGATTGGCTCTTCAAATAGGGTCCCACTAAAGTCCGAGAGATGGTAGTGGGAGAAAGGAGCAGGGTTTGCTGGGTACTGACACATGCCAATGGATGCTGGCAGAGACACAGACTGAATAAAAAGGGTTGACTGCGTCTGTTGGAGGATGCCTTGTCTTGCTGAAGACACTGAAAAGGGTAGGAATAGGGGACATCAGTTTTAGCTGGATATATTGATACAGCTCTTAACTGTGTTTTAAGCGAGAAGATTTTAACGTTGTTGGATTATTTATTACCTTATTGTAACCTTAATGAAAACACTGGTTTTATCCAGGAATATTTTTTTATTTATTTAAAGACATGCACTGTACTTAATTGTTTTTGAACACTTTGTTTGGAAGAAAAGCAGTATAAATTTTGCACAAACCCTTACCTGTTATGTGTCCTCATTGCTCAGTCCATCCTCTATTTCATGATTATCAGTGTTCTCGGTTGAAGGAGGTGTGTGCCAACTACGGGCAACCCAGGATTTACAGAGCTGACCAATGACATCACTAGTTTAGTATTAATCCCGTTGAAGAAATTAAAATCCCATGAATCAACACAGTGGCATGAACTATGCCAGGCATAGTCCATCTCCTAACTTGTTACTTAAAACTACCAGAAGTAGCGAACTTGCATTCATGCAATCAGAAATGGCCAATGACAGATTTACCATTTCAGAGTTCGTAAAAGTAAAAGAAGACTTGTTTGATTTTAATACAAGCAGGAAATCATTTTTTCAGCATGGTTGCACTGGTTTTCATAGCAGTGACTGCATCATGTGTTGGTGTAAAAGACAACTTTCAAACCTCATAAAACTGCTAATCCACTTTGTTTATCGTGTTATTTTATGCATTCCCACTAATGATTGAAACTGATTGAACTTGAATTGTTCCCAGGGCTTGAAGTGGGCCAGTAAGCAGTAGCAGCAGTTCCCTGTTTCTGCTTTGTGAACTAGAACATAGCAGCACATCATTGTCTCATCTTCAAGGGGACACTGCAGTGCTCTGCCATATTGCATGTATTTTACTACCAAGGACCGCCTATCCCCCACCCATTCTTCTAAGTATATATATATATATATATATATATATATATATATATATATATATATATAAGCATGGTTGACTATATGTGTATGTGAAAATGATATCAAGTATTTATCTTAGCATTGTAAATGTTCAGTGTGCAGGAATATCATGAAAATTATTGTATTCTATGTGTTGATCGCTGCTTGCGCCTCCTCTTAGTGCAGAGGAAATCAGTTTAAGAAGCACGCAGCGATTAACATGGCGCAGGGAATGCGTAACACAAAGCATTTCATGCGCCACATAATTTATGACGGGGTTTGAGAAAATCTAGTAAATTAAATATTCATTTTAAGATGAAGTTTAGTTTAAGATGTTCTACTTTAATGGCAAACTACGAAAATAAAGTCAACATGTCGACTTTATTCTCGACATTTAGTTTTTTTTTCTTCACTGTGTCCGTTTTTTTTTTCACCGTGGCCCTAATAAGCTTCTGTAGGAGAGCAAGTGAATATGCAGTATTATACTGTCAGTGTGCAGTATATCTTGTCACTGTAAGTAGTTTGCACTGTTCAAACATACATGTTACCTACTGTAGGTATTGGCTTCAAAAGCTTTGTTGTGAAAAACTGAGATTTGGAACTTTTTGTTATTTGTGCATCTTTATTTTGTAAAGATGTTATTTATTTTAACTCATTTTTTATTTTATTATTTGGAAATAGCAGAATTTGCTTATTATTTTATATTTTTGTCTGTCTTATTACAACATTTCTAAAAAATGAATCATTTATTATGATCAAACAGTTACTCAGTACTTGAGTAGTCTTTTCACCAAATAATTTTTTACTCTTACTTGAGTAATTTTTTGGATGACTACTTTTTACTTCTACTTGAGTAATATTATTTTGAAGTAACGCTACTCTTACTTGAGTACACTTTTTGGCTACTGTACCCACCTCTGCTGATTACAATTGATCACAGGTGGAAGCCAGTAACCGTGGTCTGCAATGAAAATGGTGGTTACTTACACCTGATTGAGTTTACAAATATTGTTTTAGGAGGGGGGTGATCCTTTATTAATCTCAGTATTTCTTTTTTTTCATTTTTTAAAATTCTTCTGAACTGTAGCTCTGATATCTTTCACTTGGATGTTATAGATTGCATTGAGTAAGTAAAGCCGGAAAAATATTGGTTTGTGTGTTTTCATTTAAGGCTGTAAAGCAAAGTAATGGGAATATTTCGAAGGGGGTGATTCTTTTCTGTATCTACTGTATGTATATGTACGTATATTTACTCTGTATATGTATATGCATTGTAACAATAGCACCTTCTTGCGCCCAACGTAGCACAGACTCACACAGAGGCACGTATACAAATCAAATAAATGTTTATTTTTCTTCAGCTGGAGGGCATGTCTTCTCTGTAATTCCTCCAGCCACAACACAGTCCCAAATAAAGCACAAAAGTATCACAAAACACGCCCTTCTGGCACCACCACTCCTCCCTTGAAGCTTCGTCATTTCCTCCCGACTCTGGCCACTGAGTGGTGGTGGCTGGCCTCTTTTATAGCCCACTCAGAAGTGTTCCAGGTGCTTGACCACCTGGTTCCAATTGCACTTCCAGGTGGGGCTGAAGATTTGTCCAGCAGGGCTCCAGGACCCATGCAGCTCCCCCTGGCAGCCACCCCAGATCCCAACAGGGCTGTGGAGGACTCCATCTCCCATGGAGCCCTGCAGGAAACTGAGGCACCATCGTCAGCCAGGGGGGCTGCCACCAAGCGTCACGGGGAGATATTGAGTAGTCCATGGTTGCTCCCCCGGAACATATGTATAGGGAAAATGGGGAAAGTTGCATTCTATCAAGATAAAAGTAATAAGTCCATACAATCTGCAGCTAACAGGTTTGTGAAAGCATACCATCTACTACTTAAATGTTGCATTATGAATAATAAATCAGATTTCACTTTGACTTCGACTTCAGCCAGTCCAGAAGCTGAAGTAATGAAAGGAAGTTGAACATTTTACTGTTTTTGCAGATTTCTTGAAGTTGTGGAATCTCTTAAAAATGGTTATGCAGAACACAAAAAATTTACAGACAGGATGGATATATGTATCCTCTAACTCTCGAAGTAGACATAATAGCTGTGACCTGCTTTGGCCAATCCCGGCTTATACCCTGACCTAATTAGATTTTGAGCACTTCTGGTTACTTCCTTTCAGCACATGCCATATAAACTGTCCAGAAACCAAAGCTTAAATTAAATTTTCTCCCCTATTTTAGTCTGGTATAAAGATGGAAAAAGTATAATTAATAATCATTTTGCCTCCATTGCAAAAATTTAATGGCATTGGATAGTTCAAATGATGCCAAAGTCTTGGGTTGTCCACTCTGCTTTTTATAGTTCAAATAATAAAAGAAAGACAGTATAGCTTTCAACATAACTGATAATAAATATCTGTATGATCTTCTGGCACTTATTCTATTAGATCCATTAGTTCTTTCATTTTTAGGTTTTCTCTGTGTTACCAGGTGTACAGTGGGAGAAAAACGTGTAAATGTCAGCACAGAGTGGTAGAACATGTTATCTCTCTTCCTCTGTATTATACAGTAGCTTAAGTTTAATAGAATTTCTGAAGAAGTTACTTGGTGTAGAATTTTTGAAAAGAATTTGCTGATTGGAACAGAGGTTCTTAAACTTTTTTAGACCATGGACCTCTCTGAAAGGAGAAACAAAAAAATACAGACCCCCTCTATAGGGAAACACCAAGTAAATCATTTATTAATCTATCCAAAATGCATAGAACACTTGAAAGTTAAACACTGTTTCAAATTGTTTAGATTTAGAACTGCACTGCACTACACCACATTTTCACATATACTTTCAATAATTATGTACTTGGCAAATAGGTTGGATGGTCATGCTTATCTCTGACTACATTGTTTCTCAGTTCTGGGAGTGATGAATGACAGGCAGACAGATCTTTCTCCACTTGCAAACCTGCCTTATACTTTATTTTGATAGCAGTCAGTTCTGAGAATGAGGACTCAGAAAGCCAGTCTCTGTATAATTGTCATCATATTTTCCTTTTTTAGCAGGGGTTGACCCAAGAATCCATCAGTTACTTAAATGTTAAGTAACAGATGTATTTCTCCAAACTAGCTAACTAGCTTCAGTGCGATTGAACAAAGCAGAATCACGAGTGATTGACAGCAGTAAACAATGAGAGATGTGAGGCTTCACAATAATTTTTATTGCATCAGAACATTATGGGAGTGAGTAGCACAAATGTAAGCTTCTATGCTTATGCTCATGCTTGGTACAAGGGGTCTCTGCATGTTTTTAAAAAGGTCAGTCTTCTAGATTGCTGTATTCCCCTTTAAAAATCTGAAGCACAAAGCAGAGTGGTGCAGGGCAACAGCTAATTGGGTTTTGACTGCCTTTTTAAAAAAGGTGTTTGTGGGATACATTGACACCAGCCATGTGAAACAGAATAACCAGACCATTAGTACACAAAGTATATGTGATATACCAAATTTTAAGTGAAGTAAACTGGCTCAACTCTTATTTATGCAACAGCAGGGAAAACTTTGCTAATCAAACAATGAAATACAATTATATAATTTAAACAATGCACAAGTTTATATACTTTTTTTCCTACCAAACCAGAATAAAGTTTAATTTTTTTACACCATTTATGCTTTTCTTGTATTTCACTAGCTTACTGGCTTGAGGCTTCACTTTCATGATTTTTAGTCATCCTTCAAAATCATTCATAAAAAATGGTTTATTCAACTTCCAGGCATAGAACAAGTTAAATAATTTTTAATTCAATTCTTAAGTGATAGTTTTACACTGATTATTTTTTAAATTTTGTCCTTTTTTATACTGCCCATAACTGAAGAATGGGTTTTCTGTTACCTTGTTTTTTGAATGTGACAATATTAATTTTTGGTGATATACAGTAATATTAACCACTAATGACATATGGGGATATTCTCTCATAGTTCAGAATTATTTGAAAAATACTGTATAAGAAAGCCAAACCGAAGAATCAGGAAAAGCCATAAGACATGGTTCCTAAACTCTTTAATGTGAGAGCACAAATTACAAGACTGGTATTGGACTGGGACCCAAGAACAGGATTATTATCATCATGGCAGTGGAGTCATAAAAAACATAACAATGACCATATAATAAAAAATGTTGTTTTTGTTTCCTTGAAACAATATTCCTCATATGAATATTACTGAAAGAAAAATGTGGGGAAAAAATGTATTGCGAAAACAATACTGCATCTATCCATTTTCCAGCTCGCTTGTCCTGAGCAGGGTTGCAGGGCAGCTGGAGCCCATTCTAGAAAGCACAGGGTGCATGGCAGGAACAAAATCTCATTAGGACGCCAGCCCATCATAGGGTGAACACACACATACACACAAATCAATGGCTAATTTAGCATTGCCAGTCCAACTAACCTGTATGTCTTTGGACTGTGGGAGGAACTGAAAGACCAAGAAAAAACACAGTTGCACATGGGGAGAATTTGAAAACTCATCAATGCAGGGAGCTCCCAGGGCATGAACCTAAAACTATTATTTATTAACTTAAATCATTTAAAACAGGAATAGATTCCTGAGGTATATCACTGCCAGTGGAAATAATTAGTGCAATATTTTTTAAAAAATGCATAGTTTGTGTTTTATACAAGTGATAGAATACATCTTGCTGAATAATTTGGCAAACAGTCCAGTTTGAAATGTTTAGCCTGTTATTTTTATAACAGTCCATTCAGCGCATAGGCTTGTTGGTGTCAGTTCTTCCTCTCTCCCTCTTTCTTATACATGTCTTTCTTGTCAGTCTTCTCAGTTTGACTGTTTAATAGGTTGTGAGATGCTCAGTATTTGTGTTTTCGGGCCATAGTAATAAAAGCGCTCTGTAATGTGTTAATGGTGTTGTTTCACATAAACAATAAATGGTGCGCTAAATGAAGGGTGGCATATCATCTGCCACAGAAGTTGCATTTGGATGAACTCTGCAATTTTATTAAACAATAATGTAATGATCCAATGCAATTGGGTCACAACCTATAGTTCAAGAAACACTGTACTAAGATGATAACATCAGAGAGGTACTTGTCTATCCATTCAACTAGTGCCTCAGACTTGAGTTTTCTGAATTAAAACCCCAGCACATATATTATTCACAGGTGTTATTCCCTTCTACAGATGAGTTGGGTCCATACTGCATACATACACATTAAGGAGACGGTTTCTCACCACATATGTTCATGTTATCTAGATCAGCAGTTCTGAACAGTGTCAGGGGTGGTGTCCCACCAGAGGGCCCCTGTAAACTTTCAGGAGGCCACAAGAAGGTGGAAAATAATTTAAAAATTGCAGAAAAATATTTAAATACCTAAATATCAAGCTACAACAGGGATGTCAAAAAAGTTTATCTTTTTAAAGCAGACTGCTTCATCAGTTTTTAAAACATATTACATTTAAAGCCCATTTCATATTGTAGTGATTCAACCTGTGAGAGAACAGAAGCAACTTAAAAGGAGATGAGCTTGACTATGTACGAGGTTGACAAAGGAAAGAAGATGGCAGGTCTGCCCTGAAAGCTCATGGGGACAGCAATCTCCTGAGCAAACTTCAGATTTTAGAGCGGTGTCTCCCAAAGCCAACAGCAGGAGTTGGTCAGGACATTTTTCTAAAAGAGTTAATAAAAAGTCCTTCCAAGGATATTCATTAGCTGATGGTGTATATGTGTCAGCTTTTCCACCACCGCACCTCAGGTTGTTTCAATATTTAGATTAAGACCATAACAATAAAAAATAAATATATGAGAAGGAAAGGCTAAATGTGATGGATAATTCATTTATTCTTCTTTCTGTTAAGGAACATCACAAAAGATCAATTCCAAAAGACACATGGAACCTTCTTCTAGATTTTGGCAATATGATTGCAGATGACATGTCAAACTACGATGAAGAAGGTAATGGTCTTTTCATTATATGTCAATATGTATGGATGGTTTAAACAAATAGAAGAAGCTGTAAACACAACTAATCTAAACTTCTGCTACTATAAAATAGACTTTTTTATGTCTGAAGTTCTTGTTAAAAATTGTCTTTTTAAAATTAATTGCAAAGAGCAAAACTTTGTCTCTGCTTCTTATTTAATTCTTTTGTAATGTTTTTTTTATTGCTGTTATTTATGATGTGGTTACCACAAGATGAACTCATCTAGCTTATTTGAGTATACAATTGAAAGGAAAACAATTAAAGAACCAAAAATAATATGTTGGCTATGACAAGGAAAAAATGTTTAAAATATTTTAGGTTTTATGTTTGTTATATAAATTAAATACTAAAAATATTAAAACTTGGTTTTTTTTTCCCAGTATTGTATTTCAGAATTGTAAATTATATTATTTAGGTTAGATGTATTATATTTTTGCTTCTTTTTTGCCCTAGTGCAGCATCTTATTTAATTTTATTTACATTTGATATGTGAATTAAAATTTCCCTTTCCTCTTAAATACATCTGAAAGTAAAAACTTGTTATTTTACTATATTGTGTTTCAAAAATGTATGATATACTATTTATGTTAGATAATTTACATTTCTTTTACTTCTAGTTTGCCAGATGCAGTATCATATTTAATTCTTGTCATGTCAAATATTAAACATATGGAATTAATCTGGTAATTTAGTTTTACAAAAGAAGATGCATTCTTAAGTTAAACTCTATCCCCAATTAATGTATTATCATATATCTCCCTTTTTAGTGACGATCATGTCAAATAACATCAGTGTGTGAGCCGCAGTTGCTTAGGCATTGGGCTGTAAACCTCAATTTCTTTCAATAACTGATTATGTGACTCTACAAGTGCTCATATTATAAAATATGTAAACTGTGGAATAGTTCTTGTTATTAAATGGATGTATTTTACATCTAAACATACTGAGATATATGCAATATATTAAATATGGTTTAGGTTTTAAGTTACATATCTTCCCTAAGAAACTACTTCTGGTTAAAAAAATAACAAGATTGTGATTTTCCAAAGGGCATTTTTATGTAGCTTAATAACAAAATCACTATAATGGTGATCCACAATATTAAATGTGCATATTTTAATAAATAAAAATTACCAAACAGTATTTTAGAAATCAAAATATAGATAGAACATGAAATAGAGTAATGTATACTGAACACAGTATACTGTACATTATTAAATAGTATTTGTTATCTATAATAACAAAATACTATTCTATAAAGACAGTTTAGGTATTTAGAACTAATACTGAAACAATGCAATGAAATATGAAGCCTTAATAAATTGAACAAATACTGTGAAAACTTCATTTATTGTTGGTTGGAGCACCTAACCTTTCATCATTTTGTACATGCTGATACAATGAAAAACTGTCTTTAGGAATGTACAATTTACTTGATGTATAGCAGAATTTTCTTTCAGCTTAACACCGCATGTGTTACTTTCAAAATCTTGTGTTTCAGCTCTTTGCTGTGCAAGTCTACATAATCCAGTCTGTTAGTGGTACTTTTATAATCCCAGGAAAAAGAGAAAGTTACCTCCGGGCAGTGTCTAAAATTATTGAAGGCAAAACGCAAAAATGCTACTAAATTAATTATGCTCCATAGAGCACAAGGGCAGGGACAAAAAATGCTCCTCAAATTATCTGTGATATAGGTAATAATTTAGCATGTAGAGGGGTCCATCAGTGTATGAACAAGTTTCAGTCCTGCCCGATGTTTTTAATAAAGTTTTGTATGTAAATTGGAACTTGCTCTGAAAATGTCTGTTAATCTAATTATTAGCAAAATACATAATGCTTGGGCCTCAGGTTACAAATGAGTTTAGTTGCTGGGATTTGAAAGCTGAGACCAATCTCTTATAGTAGGAGGCAGACCATTCCACAGTTTAGGAGCCCTGTAACTAAAAGCTCGATCTCCCATTGTTATTTTATTAATCCTTGGAATCATTAGCAGACCGGCATTTTGAGATGTTAATGTACATTCTGGTTTGTAAGTCATGATAAGTTCAGACAAGTAATCCGCACCTTGGCCATTTAAGATTTTATAAGTTAAAAGGAGGATTTTGAAATCTTCCCTAAACTTAACCGGGAGCCAGTGTAAGGATTTAAGAACTGGAGTTATGTGTTCGTACTTTCTTGTTCTTGTAATAATTCTTGCAGCAGCATTTTGGATTAACTGGAAGCTGTATAAAGAACAGTTTGAACATCCAGTAAACACCACATTGCAGTAGTCAATCCTACTAGAAATAAATGCATGAATTAATTTCTCAGAATCCTGCTTATTTAGAAAACACCTTAATTTCCCAACATTTTTAAGATGGAAGAAGAATGATTTAAACAACTTTGTAATGTGCGCTTTAAGTGACAGGCTAGAGTCAAAAATCACTCCCTAGATTGCAGCGTGATTCAGTAAAATTAAAGGTGATTCCAACTGAGTTAAATAAGGACACAATAATGTTGCGATCAGCATCATTTCCTCCAATAATTAACATTTCTGTTTTATCAGTGTTTAAAGACAAGTAGTTTTCATCCATCCACTCCTTTAATTCACTAACACAACTAATTAAGGACAATAGGAGAAACATAATTTGGTCTGAAAGAACCAAATTATAACTGGATGTCATCTGCGTACAAGTGAAAATTAACATTATGTTTTCTAATGATAGATCCCAGTGGAAGCATGTAAAGTGAAAACAGTAAAGGTCCCAGTACTGAGCCCTGCGAGACACCATATCTCACTTCTGTGTATAATGATGGAATACTGTCAGCCCATTTCTGTACATACTGGAATCAATTTGATGAATAAGAACTAAACCAGGCAAGGAAGGTGCCTGTAAGCTCAACATAATTTTCCAGCCTGTGCAGTGACATAGAATGGTCAATGGTGTCAAATGCTGCACTTAAGTCTAACAACATACCGTGGAACCTCGGGTCACGAACGTCTCGGACCACGTACAAATCGGGTTACGACTAAAAAGTTCACCAAAACTTTTGCATCTGTTCACGACCACACACTCGGGTGACGAACAAGCCAGTTTCCCTTCCGGTTTGTACACGCCGATGATTTCCGCATGTGTTCAGTCTCTCCTTGTGCATTCCCTGTGCAGCGAGAGAGCAAGCGAGAGAGGGAGAGGGCTGGCCGCATAAGGCTGAGAAGGCAGTTAAGGAATGCACCGGGCTTGTTTTTAAAGAGACTGATTCGAGCATTGTTTTAACCTCGTTGTATTTAATGAAGACTTTTTTCTATTGGATTTTAACCTCCACTTCACTTCTGTTTGCAGTGATCGGTTCGTAGCGTGCATTGTTGCAATGTTACTTTTCTTGGTTGTTTATTAATTTACAAATTTTTAAAATGTTCATGTTTTCCCTGTGCTTAAATCGGTTCGTAGCGTGCATTGTTGCAATGTTACTTTTCTTGGTTGTTTATTAAATTATGGATTTTTCAAATGTTCATGTTTTTCCTTGTGCTGAAACTTATTTAAAAAAAAAGTGTTTACAGCGAGCGGTTCATAAGGCTATAGCGTGAATTCTTGCAATGTTACTTTTCTCAATGTAATTCAATGTTTTTACATTTAGTTTACTATTACGCTGTGCATTCTGTGGTATGAATAACTATTTTTTTGCTTAAAAATCTTTAAAAATATATATTTACATACAGTTTGTATGGTCTAGAACAGATTAATTGTATTTACATACAATCCTATGGGGGAAATTACTTCGGGTTATGACCAAATCGGGTTACGACCAGAGTTTTGGAACGAATTACGGTCGTGACCCGAGGTTCCACTGTAATTACAGTGGGGGTTCCTTCATCTGGATATCAGAATGTTGTTTACAACACACGTTAGTGCCATTTCTGTACTATGACCAGTGCAGAAACCAGACTGGAATTTCTCAGATAAGTTGTGATACGTAAGGTGTGACTGAAGCTGATTGGTGACTACATTTTCAAGCATTTTAGAGAGAAAGGGTAAATTTGAAATAGGTCCATATTTATTGAGTATGTGTGAGTCTAGGTCTGATTTTTTTAAGTAATGGTTTGATGACTGACACTTTTAGTGCATCAGGTACTGTTCCATGCAATAATGAACTACTAATAATGCTAAGAATAGGCACTGCAAGAACATCCATTGCACTTTTTACTAGTTTTGTTGGCACTGGATCTAGGGAATAAGTACAGTGGTACCTCTGGTTACGACCATAATTCCTTCCAAAACTCTGGACGTGACCCGATTTGGTCACGACCTGAACATAATTTCCCCGTAAGTTTGTATGTAAATACAATTAATCCGTTCCAGACCATACGAACTGTATGTAAATATATATATATTTTTAAGCACAAAAATAGTTAATTATACCATAGCATGCACAATGTAATAGTAAACTAAATGTAAAAACATCGAATAACACTGAGAAAACCTTGAACAACAGAGAAAACTAACATTGTAAGAGTTCGTGCTAGACCCTTACGAACCGCTCGCTGCAAACACTTTTTTTTTTATGAGTTTTAAGCACAGGGAAAAAAATTAAATGCCACTTCTCTTGCAAAACTTTTCAAACCATCCTCTACTGGCTTTAAATTCCTCACATTCGCCACTCGAAGAAGGATTTTTTTTCAGCAAATCGCCATGAATCTTCCTGGCTTTCTCGCATATGATCTGCCTCGCTTACGCTATCCCCTGCAAGTTGCTTCTCGTTCAACCACACTAGCAACAGTTTTTCCACCTCTTCCAGCACTTGAGGCCTCTGCTTGGTTAACATTGTAACTCCTTTTGCAACATCAGCTGCTTTGTTAGGCCCTGTATATGCAAACAAAAGAAAATGGGAAACGGAGAATGGGAAATCATTGGCATGTACGAATGCACATAGGGAAACTGGCCGTTTTAAGCACAGGGAAAACATGAACATTAGAAAAATCCATAATTTAATGTACAACCAAGAAAAGTAACATTGCAACAGTGCATGCTACGAACCAATCGCTGTAAACAGAAGTGAAGTGGAGGTTAAAATCCAATAGAAAAAAGTCTTCATTAAATACAACGAGGTTAAAACAATGCTCAAATCAGTCTCTTTAAAAACAAGCCCGGTGCATTCTTTAACTGCCTTCTCGGCCTTATGCGGCCAGCCCACTCTCTCTCGCTCGCTCTCTTACACTTTCTCTCTCTCTGGCTCGCTCTCTCTCTCCCTCTCTCACGCTTTCTCTCTCTCTCTCACTCTCTCTCTCGCTCGCTGCACAGGGAATGCACAAGGAGAGACTGAACACGTGTGGAAATCATCGCCGCATACAAATCGGCAGGGAAACTGGCTTGTTTGTCACCAGAGCGTGAGATCGTGAACAGATGCAAAATTTTGCCAAACTTTTTGATCGTAACCCGATTTGTACATGTTCGGAAACGTTCGTGACTAGAGGTTCTACTGTAGTAGGTTACATTTTAAAAATTAAAGTCAAGCCTTCCTGCTCAGTTACAGGATTAAAATTTCTAAAGTGTTGAATGCAATGTGAAACAGGGTCTGCCAAGCTAGTATGCGGTTTGCACTGTGATGCTAGGATCTGGGATCTTCTATTTTAATTTTCTCGTTAAAGACGTTCATAAAGTCTGTACTGCTAATATCTGTTGGTATTTTGCACTGTAGATCTGTACATCTGAATTCCCTTTTGTTAAATTAGCCACTGTTCTAAACAATGCCTGAGGATTTTTATTATTGCCATCTATTATTTTAGAATAGTAATCTGAGCAAGCTTTAAAGAGAGCTTTTTTATATTTTTTAACACTCTTATGTCCATGCAATTTGAAAGACGTGCAGCTTTGTTGTTCTCCATCTCAGTTTTTGACACTCTAATTTAAGAGCTCGAGTGTTTTCATTAAACCAGGGAGAGTTTCTATGTGCTTTGATCACTTCTGTTTTAAGGAAAGCCACTGCATCTCATGGTCATATTATAATGTGATGTTATCTGATCTAAATTATTTTCCATGTTTACATTTGCCGTTAACTGATCTAAATGGTTTTCCACAATTACACTTGACTTACTCAAAGTATCTATAAATTTTGAAGTAGAATTAAAATCTAGATGTCACACTGTCTTTGTTTTAATCTATGAGTGTATTGGTAAGGAAAGAACCAAATCAAACGTAGTGATTGGAAATAATTTAATGGAATAATATTTAAATTTTGAATTTCAACTTTGTAAATTATAATTAAATATAATCCGTGGTTATGATTATGAGTTGGACCTTTGACAATCTGACAAAATCTGACAAGTAAAACATTTGCTAAAAGTGTCAGTTTCCAAATCAATATGGTGGTCTGTAGACTAGCACTACAATTGTGTTGGAGTCTGTTTTAATATTTAAAATGAAAGTCGAATACATTTTTAGAAATGTTTTGTATATTGTTACAATGAATTATTCCAAGGCCTCCTCCTTGACCAGAATCTCTAGATTTATGAAGAAATGTGTATTCATCTGGCGATGCCTCAGCTAAGGGAGCAGTGTCAGATTTACTAAGCCCGGTTTCGATGAGAAGACACAGATCAGATTTTGTACTTAATATAATATAATTTTCCAAAATAGATTTACTTCCAAGAGAGTGAATGTTCAATAAGCAGCATTTAAATCTGCATACTTCTTTCTGAACTGTGTGTGTTAATTAATTTTTACAAACCTGCTTACTCCATCAAAGCTTAGGGAGAACTGGCCTCAAAACAAAAGCCAGCTAATCCATCTCACATCACACTTTTGCGCATATCTTTATTTGCCATTAACATTTAACATAACCTGTATGTTTTTAGCAAGTGGTGGAAGAAAACCTCTGCATAGACACAAAACTCTACACAGTTTGCAAGCTTGGTTTTGTACCAATTATTCTGAATTGTTAAGTAGTAGCAACCGTCACCTTCTTTCACCACTGCACAGAGCAATGACTGAGATGGATTGACAGTACAATGCTTCCCTCTTGAGCCATATATGAAAATAGCATGTTACTGTATGCTGTGTTAATTTAAGTTTTTCTATTAATGTCCTCCTTTTTATGTTCTGCATCTAAAGCTGAATTTCTGTAATTTTACTTTGCATATGTCAGTGTTCTGTGGTATTTTATAGTTACAGTCCATAGTCCCAGAATCAGCCAGTTAGGTAATGGCATATTTTACTGTTGCTACAAGCATCTAGTTTTCACCAGCATGTTAAAATTCCATGCATATTATGGCCCAGCCTGTTCTTTTCTATTACATGTCCTATAGTACAATGTATTCCTTTCAATTAACATTCTTCAATAACAACAACAACAACAATTATTTATATAGTGTGTTTTCATACAAACAATGAAGCTCAAAGTGCTTTACAAAGTTAAATCCATCCCTCCATCCATTATCCAACCCGCTATATCCAAACTACAGGATCACGGGGGTCTGCTGAAGCCAATCCCAGCCAAAACAGGGCGGAAGGCAAGAAACAAACCCCAGGCAGGGTACCAGCCCACCGCAGGGTGCACACACACACACACTAGGGACAAATTAGAATCGCCAATGCACCTAGCCAGCATGTCTTTGGACTGTGGGAGGAAACCGGAGTACCCAGAGGAAACCCACGCAGACACGGGGAGAACATGCAAATTCCCAGTAAGTGAACCCAGGTCTCCTTACTGCGAGGCAGCAGTGCTACCCACTGCGCCACCATGCCACCCCAAAGTTAAATCAATGGAAGTTAATATAAAACATAAACAAACAAAATTAGGTAATAATGTTATACAGTACTTAACAAAGAAAAAGGTAAGGTCAGGAGTACAGTTAAGCTGGAGGAAAAAAAAACCAAAATCTTCTAAATCTTCATTTAATAACAAGCTAAATATGTCTTGTATAAATAAATAACAATAGTAATACAAAAATTACTAACTATTCATAATATCAAAGAGTCATGTGAGTTGTATTTAATATTGATTATATAACACGACAAACAGACATGAATTTTTAATCAATAGTAACTAAGAAACACTTTTTGTTAAGCTAAATGAAAGTAAAAGTTAAAATACAATCATAATAAATTATTAAATATATTGTTTACAATTAAGAGGATGAAAAGAATTGAAAAATTATTTAAGTGCCCAGATTTTTTAATGATATAGTACAGTTTCACTATTACTAGCATTAATTCTTAACATGAAGTTGAAAAAGAATTTGATAAGTGGTGACAAGTTGCTTTTACAACCTTCTTTTAATTCAGTGGGAAGAGAAAGCCTCTCCTAGTAGAAACATGCAGAAAGAAACAGGATACCAGTCATTTGCAGTACACAATTACAAATCCATGTATTATACCTACTGTATTTAGAGTTTTCATTTAATATAACTACAACAACATTAACATTTATTTATATAGCATGATTTCATACAAATACACAGATAGTGACTAGTTTGGATTAAATTGAATCCTGGCCTCTGGAGGCAGTATTACAAACCACTGTGATGTCTTGCTGCCAGTATTTGAAATGTGTTCAATAAATAACCATGCAGTCTGTTTCTTCATTAAGGCATTGGCTATGGCAGAGATTGACAGGATGTGACAGGATGTTTTGATGTAAGCATGCAAACTAGTCATTACCCATGCAAGTGGGAATATATATCACACACAAAAAAGAATTGGAACTTGGGTTAAAAATCACTTTAGACTAGAAATATTTTTCAGATTGTTTTAAAAAAGTACATTTTAAAATAACATATGAGGATTGCTTTTGCCATTTAATAAAAACATTTTTGTAAATTTATCATTTTTTATTTATGTTATATCTGCATGCATATAAATGCATGATACATGATCATTTTGTTTTTAAATCATGCTCTTTGCATATATGAATAGTTTGACTTAATTGATTTTGCACAACACAGGTCAACACAAAAAAAAACACAATGCAATCATGCAACTTATATTAAGACTACAGTAACAGATTCCTTATGCCTTTGATTTACAGCTGTAGAACCTGGAGTTTTTCAAACAGTGTACTGTATAACTTAATTGCTTAAATAGAACTCTACAGTAGTTCATTTATAAAAGGGAAATTATATTTTTAGTTCACTTCGATCTGCAGAATTCTGGTAAAATGCATTCATGACTTTATTGGTTGCTACTGAAATGAATGAAGATTTAAAACCAGTATATGTATTATCCTAATTAGTAAAATGGAATGTGCAAGTGATACTCTGATTTTTTTCACAGACTTATTGGCTGTTAGACAGAAATAGAAAGCTTGATAATCTTCTTGTTATTCTAATCTTAACTGCCAGAAACCAAGCCGTGCCATTTGCAAACACTTGCTGTATGAATTAAGTGAACAAGGATTTACTGCCTTTGGTATATTGCCAGTGTCTCCTCTAGTGGTTGAAACAGTGATCTCTTTAAGCAAAACAAAATGTTTTTTTCAATTCTATGCCATCAATTTTGACTTCTTGGAAGACTACCCTTAGCCTTGTTTTTTTTTTTTTTTTAATGAGTAAATACCATGTATTGTTTTGCTAATACAGTAATTAGTGGAAGGTTCATTCATTTTGATCTGCCTTAGTTTTTATTTTCTAGTACCTTACTACTTCATTGTTTAAACATTGTAATCTAAATAACTGGTTGTGTGTTGTCTTTTCCAGGAGCGTGGCCAGTTCTTATAGATGACTTTGTAGAATATGCACGTCCAGTAGTCACAGGAACCAAGAGGAAGACTGTATCATTTTAAGCCTTTTTTGTGAAAAAAGACATGAATATTGCAATGTGTGCAATGCAAGTGGTATTAAATACAAATGAAAGAAAGATATGAAAGAAATTAAGCCATTCTTGGCTAGTGACTATGCACTCACTGTTCTTGAACTGTGCTGTTGTGGCATATTGCTACATTTGTTGCGTTTCTTGCCCAGGATAACAAGTAACAACTCAAAGCAGCTGCTTTCAAAGTGACAGAAAAGATCAGGTGACCATTTTGGTTGGCAAAAAAGAAAACCCAGCTTTAGACTTTTAATGGCTGTATGATATATAATATGAAATCTGCATGTTTTTATATTTTTGAACATTGTGATCTACAGAACCACTTTATTATCCAGAGCAAGAGTATTCAAATGAAGAAAGAAGCGACAGTTGACTAATGCAGCATGTCAATCAGTTCATGACCAGGTGACCACCAGCACTTGCCCATTTACAATTGTAATATACTGTACTTATACATAAAAAGTATTTGTGGTGTAAATTAAACAATCAATGAAATCTGTATGTAGTATGCTTTTTCAAATTATATTATTGTAAATGCCAACCAACATAGCCAGAGTGGTGTGGTAAGTTTACTAAATAGAATATGTTATTAAAATAATGGAAAAATGTGTGCATTGTTAAATTAACAGAGCAAACCAAAGGAAGCCCTTATCAAAATAATACTGAGGTATGTGCTAAATTATGTTTCTTATGCTGTCATTTATATCAGCACCAAAATTCAAGTTTAAGTCTAAAATGCTAGTATTGAAAACCAGGGCTAATTAAGTGTCTGATTTGCTCTTTATGTATTGTATTGTCATGTAAAGCAAATCTCAGGTAAGTGTTTTATTCTCCAAACCCCTGTTTTTCAAATGCTGGTAGATCAGTAATGAAGTGTCTGCTTAGCATTGTTGTGTATGTGACATTTATTATTTTAATTTATCTACTTGTCTTTGAAAGGAAATTATAGTAAAATTTAATAAGAATGAGGCATGGTTTGGTACTTAATTGAAATAATATTTTTTTATTGATTTCTTAGGCTGCTGTTTTAACATTAAAGTTAGTTTGTAGGCCAGCAATATTTGCACAAAGCTTTCATTTTAGTGTTCACAACACAACCCAAAGTGAAATATGAAGCTCCAACCAGTAGTTTCAGTTTCGGTTTTAATTTAGGTTTATTTAGTGCTGTTTCCCCTGTTAGTGCAGCATTCTATTCACTAATTACAAATCTAGTATGTATAAATATCTGGTAGTGGGTGTTTGAATTAAAGAAATGTATATACACACACGTACATACAAGTGGGCCTCAGGTTACAAATGAGTTCCTTCTTCTGGACGTTCATCACCCGATTTTGTATACAAGTCGGAGCTTGCACTGAGAATGTCCATTAATGGAAAAATTTACAAAAATGCGTAGTTTTATTACTTATTACTCAGAAAAATGTATCAAACTTAATAAAATGACAGTGAAGCATTATTAGTATGCTTAAAATCACAAAACAAGAAAAAAGTTTAAATTAAAATGAACCACTGGTATATATAATAGAAGTATGTACACCTTATGCTTCAGCATTCTACAGGTTTTGATAAAACATACATTACCTCATGGAGTTGGAAAGTCATAATGATGGCACAAAAACCCACAACTATTCCTTGGCAGAGTCTTTTTGTCTTTGCTGAGGTATCACTCAGAGTATCATGTCCCCCTCCCAACTGCCATACTCCCTAAAGTCAACATGGCTGGGACATATGCTAAGGACTCTGGGTAGGACAAGTAGGATTTTCTAGTGTTCAAGTAACTGGCCCTCTGCCAATAGTTTTGCTTACCTGTAACAGAGGTTATTGTGTGAATGCACATGCTGTTGGTTACATTCAATGGCACGGGCGTACAAAGGAAAAAATGATTGAAAATGATGACAAGAGTCCATACTGGAGAGTACTGTTACTCACTGTTAGTGACTGCTGCTACATATTCATTTGCACCAGTACTTGTTCAATTCATGAGTAAGAAAGTAAAGTTGCTAGATGAAAATAAATTAAAATTCAGTTGGAAATAAAACTTAGAGTTGATATCTTCTTTATTGGCATAGCGCAGGGGTGGGCAATGTCGGTCCTGGAGAGCCGCAGTATGTGCAGGTTTTTGTTCCAACCCAGTTCCTTAACAAGAACTCAATTATTGCTGATAAAGCTCATATTGCTTAAGTGACATTTTGATGCTTCATTTTACTGGTGTCGCTTGTTAAGGTTCTCCAACCTTAATTGCTTATTTCAATCTTAAACTGCTGCATTCAGTGTTTTAATTGCTCCTTATTAGCAATAAGATGTAAAAGACAAAGCAGCCAGCAGTTCTCCAGCTAGCTTTTTTCCAATTACATCTGTGTGTGTTCATCATGCACTGTTTGATTTAATAAAACACTTAATAGAAAAATGTGACAGACTGAAAATGATCTGTTTTAGGCTTCAAATCATTTGGATGATATCCTTGGAAAGGAAAAAAATCTACGATATAAGAGCCTTACATTGCACAGACTAACAAGCCATAAAATTAAATAAGGTCTGAGATTGGCAATGATTGGTTTCTAATTAAGCAATTGGGTTGGAATGAAAACCTGTAGCCACTGCGGCTCACCAGGACCGACATTGCCTACCCCTGGCATACCGCATTTCATGGATGTAGCACTTTAAACTGGGGTACAGACGCTAGTCACAGGTCTGGAGAACAGGATGAGGGTGGCATCTCTTTGAATCCATAGGTTAGCAGAGAAGCCCTTGCTGCACATGCTTTTATTAATAAGGAAATTGTTGTGACACAGAACAGTGATGGTTTATCGCTTTTCTCACTGCTTTTTTCTTGATTGACTGCTGCATTCACCAAAGCAAATCAGCATTTGTATTGAGAGTTCTGGGTCTTTTAAGCCATGGAATCTTTATAGACAATACCCTTAACATAAAGTGTGCACATTATCTTGTTTGTTTTGGAGTATCACCATTGTTCTGTTGTTGGGCTCTGGTTCATAGTGATATATTCAAGTTTCATCCTCAGTTACAAAGTGCTTCTTAAATTTCTTCCAGTCCCAGATCATCAGGGCAAGACTGGAGCATTGGTGTTAATAATGTTTTATTTAAAGAAATCAACATTCTGGACACTCGTCATGTATAGGTCTTGGTCATGTTTAATTTTTCGTAAAGAACAGATTCATTTGACCAGTAACTAATGCCTATGGTGTCTGCTAATTCATGCTCTGTTGGTCTTTGATTCTTCATAAAAGTTGCTTCATTGTTAGTGTTGATGGCCAGGCCAGATTTTGGGTCATCTTTGAGAGAGGTCCTACCACATTGAAATTATGCAGTCCATCACTTGAATAGGGCATCTAAAGAAGACTAGTCCTAGGTGAGAATGAATCTCCAAATGCATATTGTTCTCTAGTGTTGGAAATTCCATACTGTGTTGGTTCTAAAACAAGAAACATACACCATAAACCACTAATGTTATACACATGTAATTCCCATATTTTAATAGAGAAGAGCTAATCTTTGGCCCTTAACAAAGTCATCACTGTAGAATAACCCTTTTAGGTTCAGGTTCAAAATTTTTGATCAACCCTTGTGTATATATAGTACAGTGAGTACTTTTAAGTCCAAGTTCCAAATATCTGACAGTACATTAGCTGCGCTCTGGAGAATTTAATACTGACAGTTTCATTTCGATAGTAGAGATCTAATAAAAGGTCTATGATACATGTATATTAGACAGAGACCGTGAAGGTCTCTTGAATTCTGGGGTGCACTATTTAGAGTGCTTCAGATTGTAATATTTAATAAGTAAGTGTTACCAGAATATAATGGTAAAAAACTGATATTTGAAATACAGCTTACAGAACATTATTGAAGGTGATATTTCATTCTTACATGCAAAAAAACGAAAGAAAAATGCTTGCAGGTTAGTTTTTTAATTAGTATAGGTACTATATTATTTATTTATGTGTGCTGTTTTTTTAAATGAATAGTACTGAGAATTTATAGATGTTTTTAGTAGAAATTGGGATGTTGGATATTTGGCTTGGCGTGTTTGAGACTCTTTTTTGTTGTATACTGAAGCATATTATTTTAATGTATTAGAACCTCATGTTTCATGTGTTGTTATGTTCTCATGTTCCATTTATATTTAGGGTTTTGACACCTATTTTATGTTTTGTGAAACTCAAGACTACTACACACTTTATAAAGTGCCCTGCATTAGGTTACTGACTGCACAATACAATGAGAAAATGAAGTTCTGCTTGAAATCAGTATTACTACTGCTGTAAATACATCTACAGATTGTTATGTTCCTGGTGTTTCAAAATGATTTCTATCTTTTTTAATGTTCATTAAAGCATGTTTTTAACAAAAGTATATTCTAGTCTTTGCATTTTTTGATAGAATTAATCTATTTGTAAAATGTAGTTTTTATTTTGTAATTACCACTCTGTATTATCCAGCCTAATGTAAGTTCCTACCCAGTTAACTTGATGAGTATTTAAAAGGGTGGCCATTTAAAAATAACAGGTACAAATAAAATGTATTATTTACTTTGTTGCATTGGATCATGGCAGCACAGTGGTACAGTAATGCAGCCTCTCACCTTTTGTGCACTAGGTTTCATTCTAGGCCTGGATGTGTTTTGCAGCTTTTCTCCAGGTTCTTCGGGTATTTTCATAACACAATGTTGTGTCCACCATGTTTTATTTGAAGTAGGTAGAATGTTATACTTAATGCCAAGCGTAGCACTTAGTCCTCAAGCCAAAATGGTGTCAAAATAATATGAAAATGTGTTTGGTCTCTCTTTTAAAAAAATATAATTTAGAGACCTATAAACATTTAATTTTTGTTAAAATTACAAGCAAAGCTGGTTTTAATAATGATTTTAAACTTAATTTTAAAAGGATTATTACTGCTAATATTACAAGAGTCAAACCATCGAAAGAGAAGCAAATATCAGGGAAAAAAAGAGCAAAAATAATTAAGAATTTAGTAATATTTGTTACAATAGCATTGTTAAGTATATGTTTTAGTACGGTGGTGTGGCACAACCCTTTTAGACTGTTGCATGGGGATGAGCGGGAAAATTGTATTCACAGGCAGGTATGTTTAAATTTGTTGAATGAAAGACTCTTGTTAAAAAAATAATCATCCATGCAGTTTACTGAGTGGAGCAACATGAAAACAAAGTGGAAGTGGTGAAAAATTCTAATATTTGTTGCTGAAAGAGTAAGAAGTATATTAATATTTTGCTGTGTTATGTGGAATTACCTGTCTAGCGATGAGATTGCACCTTTAATATAACGCAATTGTCAATAGCAAAAAGTAAGGCATTGTGAAGATGGATAGTGCACTTCGATGAAAAGCACTACAGACCCTGTCCCTCAATTCAAGAAACCTAGTCAAGTCTTAGAATTCTTGGAAGGAATAATTTACTCTACAGTATATTGACCTCACATTGTCCAACGCAACAAAGGAGATAAAAGTGAAGCTATTTTATCACCTTGTCAGTAAGACCGATAGAGAGCTATGCGAAAGTCTTTTGCCTCCAGCAGTGGCACAGTGAATGGTAAGCATACTTTGTGAAAGCATTTGATGAGCATTGTAACTCCCAATTGAATGTAACAGGAGAGAGGTACTGTTTTTTCAGAAGAAATTAAAAGCTTGATGAAACAATTGATAAGTATGTGATGGATCTTCATGTGCTTGCCAGTAGATGCAATTTTGTTACAATAAAAAGACACGCCGATACGTGACTGCATTGTCTGTGGAACATTTAATTCGAGTCTGAGGGATAGGCCTCTAAGTGAGGATATACAGTATAATGTGACTTTAGGCAAGTGTCTAGAGAGCTACCAAACAGTAAAATGATTGAAATGATTGATGGGAAAAGAAGTGCATGCAGTAAACCACGGAATGAAACAAATGCAAGCAAAGGATAACAGCAACATTTATATATTGTGATATATGGCCGGCAGTTTGTCCTGTCCAATACCCCCAAGCCACCAGAAGGAGCCCTCCCTACTATATGGAGGTGCCCCGAATGCCAGCAGGGCATCATGGACATTGGAGTCTTTATTCGCAGCCCTGCTGGATACCGTGGGGGCTGCCAGAGGACGCTGCAGGGAGGCTCAAGGACTTGTATTTTCCCTATAACCCGGAAGTACGTCCTAGTCACAGTGACAGAGGAAATGACATACTTCCGGGCTGAAGAAAAGGAGTTTTTACCCGACCCGGAAGTGTTATAAAGTCACATGGACTGAGGGACAGAAACACTTCTGGGTCAAGAAGTATAAAAGGACTATGGGTAACCCCAGCAGATCGAGCCAAGTTGGGAGGAAGGGTGGCTGATTTGCTGGGAGGTGTGGAGGATTATTGATTTATTATTGAGAATTGTTTATTGAAGTATAGTGGAGGTGCTTTGTGCACATATTTGTTCAAATAAAATAATTCATTGGACTTTTACCTGGTGCCTGGCATCTGATCTGATGGTTCAAGGGGACGACAGCGCCCCCTATCTGTCATAATATATATATAGCAAATTTTCATACAAGTGGTGTAGCTCAAAGTGCTTTACAAAATGCCACTCCTTGGTAGTAAAACAGTACAAGCCATGAATTTAGTTAAAGTACAATATTAAAATATTCTGGTAGTGGATAGCACTGTGGCAGAAGAATAAGAAACAAAGGATCATTGGACAACTGAAGACATTAAAAGGGGCTATTCAGAAGTGTTTATGGGACATTGACATCTGTAATGCTGATATCAAATTGAGGCTGATCCCAAAGTTGAACCTGCAAAATTTCCAAAAAGAAGAGTTCACATTTTAGTGATGTCATGGTTTGAAGATGAGCTAAATAACCTGCAAGGCAGAGGAAGAATTGCACCAGTAGAGCTGAGCACTGACTAGATAAGTAGTCTGGTCATAGTAAAAAAAAAAAAAATATGTATAGACCCTAAGTCACTTGACAGAAAAAAAGAAATTACTTTCTGTTTCCTACAATAAATGACATTCTGCCAGACCTTTTAAGTGTAAGAGTGTTCTTTGTCTGCGATGTAGCAAATGGCTTCTGGCATGTGCTGCTAGAGAAGTCCAGTTATTTAACTATTTTCTCTCCTCCATTTTGTAAAGTATCAGAGGATGTCAGTGGGTATTATCTCTGCATCAGGGGTGTTTCAGAGAAAATACAGTTAAGCTTTGGAGGATGTTCCTGGAATATATGTAATAGCTGATGTTGTCTCATCACAGGGGAAGGTGAGACACTAGAATTGGCAAACCTAAATCACGACAGAAAACTAAACATATTTATGAATAGATGGCAGAGAAACGTGAATTGAGACACTTGGACACTTACTCATATCAGAAAGACTGAGAGCTGATCCCGAAAACGTCCAGGCAATCTGAGAAATGGCCAATTGACCTTAAAGGAGTCCAGAGATTAATGGGCATGGTATACAACCTGTCCAAGTCATCATTTATCAGACTGCAGTAAGATAATGAAACATCTGACTCACAACAGGAAATGGACTGAAATGCATGAACTGGCATTGTTAAAAAATCTAAGATAGCATTGCCAAGACACCAGTATTGAAATATTACAGTCCAGAGGAGGCCCTGACTTTACAGTGTGAAGCCTCAGACACAGGTTTAGATGCAGCCTTAATATAAGAAGGTAAGCGTGTAGCATTTGGAAGTAGAGCACAGACACAGAGAAGTTAGAGCCAAATGGAGAAAGAATGCTTAGCTACCGTTTTTGACAATTTTCAATCAGTACACCTAGGGTTGCAGGTTCATTATGCAATCTAACCATAAGCCATTAGAGAATATTTTTAGAAAACCACACCAAAAAGACTGCAGTGGTTATTGCTCAGATTGCAGACATATGCCAAGGGAGTTAAAATATGTTAGGAAAAGACATGCTAGCTGACACACTGAGAAATGCTAACCTACCTGAGACTACATCAGAGGGCTCAGCAGCAGAGGAGATTGAAAGTGTTAATATGGTCCAGTACCTACCTATTTCAGAAGGAAGATTACAGATGATTAAAGAAAGAAACTGCAAAGGACAAGAGTCTACAAACACTGATAAAAATAATGCAGGGTGGCTGACCAAACAACAAAACAGACATTCTAAGCAAAATCCCCCATTATTTCTCCTTTCAGAAGGAACTAAGTGTACAGGATGTAAAAATTTTTAGGGGAGAAAGGGCAGTAATACCTGATACACTCAGGAAGGAAATAATGTACCGAATACACTCATCTCACCTTGGAATTGAAGGATGTTTGAGAAGAGTATGAGAATGTGTCTACTGGCAGAATATGAATGACCATATAAGAACATTTGTAGCACAATGTGACATATGCAGTGGGACAGTCTGGGTCAACTCCTCCCTCCCTGTTGCATTCAGGAGCCTCTTGATCCCGGATCGTCGATAATCATAACTGACTGTTACAGGAAGGGAAGAGCCAACCTGGACTGTCACATTTGGTGGCAGCGGTGGGATGAGCCGTGGCAGTGAGGACCAAAGAACAGAAGGAGAAACAGGAAGCAGGTTAGGTGCCTGACTGTTTTAAAGAAACCACACAATTGAGCCAGAAGAGGACATTTTAGGATTTGGAACTTTTAAAGGACTTTATTTATTGCTGATTTGTATTGTCTTTTAATGTTCATATTCTTTTTATTGTCCTGTTTTACAAAGGAGAACTTGGGTTTTGGTTTTGTGGAGTTTGGTTTTAGTGTTTGTATTATTTATGGGTTTTAGTGCTATTATTCTTTTAATGCAGTGTTAGGGCCACGCCACAGACCTAGGCCACCAGTTGCACTGGGTTGGAAGGAGAATGGAGCGTTCCTGTGCAACTGATGGCCTTGTGGAGGGAGGTGCGTGATAACTGATCCATGGCATCAGGATAATTTTAAATATATAATCGAGCACCAAAAACTGCAGGCTGGGAATCAAGTGCAGGTGTGTGCGAACATGCTTCTCTGCAGGGATGGTTGGGGCGCCTGGCTGATCATGCATACATGAGCGAATGCTAGTGTCAATCAGGTGCCTCAGAGGGAGCGCCATATTGCACCCGATTGGGCAGGCAATATAAAAGGAGCCTGCATGGCAGGTAGAGGGAGACGGAAAAAGAAAAAGAAGAGAGAGGTTAAAAGACGGAGAGTGTGGAGTGACACGAGGCTCGCTCCCACATAAGGCCAGAGAGCTGTAGGAGTAAAGGGATGATCAGTGTGGAGCCCTAGGGGGAGCCATTGACTGACAGGACCCAGACCAGTAGATAAAATATGGCTTTCAGTACTGCGTCCTGCCTGGCGATTTTAACCTCATTTTTATGGATTTATTTATTTGACTTTTTTTAACCTTCACCATCATGTTGACTTTTAATGGATTATTTATTAAATGAAGATTTTTGCACTGCAAAAAAAGGTAAGGTCAGATAGCCAGGAGGACAAAAATAAACCTTACAGTTAGGCTGGAGAAAAAAACAAAATCTGCAAGGGTTTCAAGGCCAAAAAGACCACCCAAATCCCACTGTTTCTCAAGAACTCTGAGATTATAAATGGAAGACCTGAAACAGTTTTTCAAGATGTGAAGCAGTTAGTGATTGAAAGAAGTTAGGTGGATGAAAACTTGCAGCAGTATGAACAGATGGAGCTGCTGTTATGACAGGGTGCCATCAAAGAGTTTTGCCAAAGCTAAGAGAGAAGTTCAGTTTAGAATTGGAGCCCACTGTACAGAACATCGATGTGTACTAGTGATGCAGCTAAATCTGTGGAACAGGAGAAAAAGATTCAGCAAGACTTGGTGTATTGTAATTTATTTTCAGCAGCATACTGCTGAAAGAAGCAACAAGCTGCATGAATTGCAGAAACAACTTAAAGAGCCAATGCTGTAGTCCACCAAGCCACATACAGTAATCCCTCGCTATATCGCGCTTCGACTTTCGCGGCTTCACTCTATCGCAGATTTTATATGTAAGCATATTTAAATATATATCGTGGATTTTCTGCTGGTTCGCGGATTTCTGCGGACAATAGGTCTTTTAATTTCTGGTACATGCTTCCTCAGTTGGTTTGCCCAGTTGATTTCATACAAGGGACGCTATTGGCAGATGGCTGAGAAGCTACCCAACCAGAGCGCGTATTACGTATTAAATAAAACTCCTCAAATATATTGTGAGCACGGGGGCTGTTCGCACCCCTAGAGGATACGGCGGCTCCTCAAAAAACGCTGAAAGATTACCTTCACATTGCTGCCATCCTTGCTGGGCTTATATGTGGCTGCTTTGTCAAGCGTTATGCTTCCCGCACGGTGCTTCGCATACTTAAAAGCTTGAAGGGCATGTATTGATTTTTGATTGTTTGCCTTTCTCTCTCTCTCTCTCGCTCTGACATTCTCTGGTCCTGACGGGAGGGGGTGTGAGCAGGGGGACTGTTCGCACCCCTAGACGATACGGACGCTCGTCTAAAAATGCTGAAAGATTATTTTCACATTGCTCCCTTCCTGCTTTGTCAAGTGACATGCTTCCCGCACGGTGCTTCACATACTTAAAAGCTCGAAGGGCACGTATTGATTTTTGATTGTTTGTTTTTCTCTGTCTCTCTCACTCTCTCTGACATTCTCTGCTCCTGACGGAGGGGGTGTGAAGAGAGGGGCTGTTTGCACACTGGCCTAGAGGATACGGACGCTCCTCTAAAAAATGCTGAAAGACTATCTTCACATTGCTCTCTTCCTTACAGCTGCTTTGTCCGCGGTGCTTCGCATACTTAAAAGCCAAACAGCCCTATTGATTTTTGATTGTTTGCTTTTTTCTCTCTCTCTCTCTGACATTATCTGCTCCTGACGCGCACTCCTTTGAAGAGGAAGATATGTTTGCATTCATTTAATTGTGAGACAGAACTGTCATCTCTGTCTTGTCATGGAGCACAGTTTAAACTTTTGAAAAAGAGACAAATGTTTATTTGCAGTGTTTGAATAAAGTTCCTGTCTCTCTACAACCTCCTGTGTTTCTGTGCAAATCTGTGACCCAAGCATGATAATATAAAAATAACCATATAAACATATGGTTTCTACTTCGCGGATTTTCACCTTTCGTGGGGGGTTCTGGAACGCAACCCCCGCGATCGAGGAGGGATTACTGTACAGTGAAGTGGCTTTCAAGTCAGAAATGCAGTGTCAATGATGTGTGCATCAAATTAAGCACTTAGAGAAGTTCTAGAACATGCCTCAAACACACAAGACTCGGATAAAGCCATGGGTGTTCTTAATGCTGGAAGCAACCAGTCACATGATGAAGGATGTGCTGATGCACATTGCCAAACTTTCAAAACATTTTCAGCAGAAATGATTTCAACAAAATCCAACCCATGGTCCAGGCCACAGAAGAAGCAGTGAGGTTTACAACTGTCCACTTGAAGGAAACAAATTCAGAGGAGACTGCCACATCCAGGTTGCATTTGACAACATGAAGAGCAGACATGTTGGATGTTTGATTGATGAAATAGATAAATGATTCCCTGGTGATACATTGGATTATTTTGTCCTCATTGACTATTTTTGTACCCAAGAAAGCACTTTCTGCTGAACAGTCTGAAAATTTTAACTGTTATGGTGAAGAGAAAATTGAAAAAATGTTTTCTAATGTGAATGCAGAGGCAGCTAAGTCAGACTTCACCATACTAAAGTAAATTGTGGTGTCCTGTGACACACAAATGGTTCATCTTTATTTTATTTCAGGAGTTTGCAGAAAGTGCACTAAGTGACCACAGCACTATATTTACCGAGATGGAGACATGGAAGTAGTGCCCAAAAAAGGATTAAATCAAAATTCAGAAATTCACTGAAGAACAGAAATCTTAACGTGCTGTTTATAATTACAGAACTTGCCCCTCACCCCTCCTTTAGAACAGATTGACTTTAGCCCTGCTCTGATGAAGTGGAAATAAATGAAGAAGAGGAGGGGGAAGGCAGGTAATGACTAAGGACGAAGATGGTTTACATAATTCTGTTCAAATTAAAAACAACATCATCAATGACATCAAAAGGTAGGCTAAGTACTTTGTGATTTCAGGGGCTGTTAGGATACACAAGTACTGTATGTGAAATCAAATTTCTGGTGTAGCTATGTTGTCCCTCCCAAAAGTCAAATCCCTCCATGAACTACATGTAAGTGGGAGATTCTCCCTTATTTTTAAGAATGAATTTCAAGTTCTGTATTTTTAATTCAATAAAATAAATATTGCATTAGGTTATTTATTACTTTAAGAAGTAATCAGAGTACATAACGCATATTATTTTTAATGTGTTACCTTAACACTGCTCTTGTTCACTAACTTAACAGTGTACGTTCAGTTAATCAACATAAATGTACTGATTTTCGAAATATTGATATATATTATTTCATTCAGGAGAAGGAATAATGCAACCGCCCACAATATTCCATCTCATCACTCATGGAGTATGGAGCTCATTGCATTTTTTATAGCTAAATTACGGATAATTCTAATGCTCTCTAATCACTTGGTGAGAGGCATTGTCTTTAGATTTTTTTAGTGATACAATGCCTATATATTCCATGCAAAAAACATTCTAACTAGAAAGTGCAGAAAGCAACAGGGTTATCCCGTTTAATATGAATGTGCAAATATAAAATCACGCCTTTTGGAAAGGAAATGACCACTCGGACACAATAACAAAAATTATAAGCTTTCTGAGGCTGTCAGAATGAAGAGTCATTCTGTGGAGTTCCGTCCTTAGCTCTCTAAGTGGGAAATAACAGTTCTTTCCAGGCCGCTGGGCTTCTTATAATTCGCAAAACGAATGGGGCAGGGCTAAGTGCCCACTGGGTAGTTTCTCAGTGCCTGCGGGGAGAGAAAGAGAAGATAACATTAGCGACAGTGCCTCCTCATGCTCCAGCGTGTTATCACATACCGTGATAGAGCCCCTGAGGAGATCCTCCAAAACGCATGAGTGACTGGAAATATCACACTGACAGAAGTATTCCGACCCTTTGCTCTGACAGTTGGAATTTGTCACAAGTGCCTTTCATTCTATTCAACCATTACTGAGATGCTTTTATGCCTTGTTTGGAGTCCACCTGTGGGGTCAGTTCAATCGATTGGACATAATTAGTAAAGACACACCTGTCTATATAAGATCCCATAGCTGGAAATGAGTATCAGATAAAAAACCAAGTCATGAGGTCAAACAAATTGCTTGCTGAGATTTTTGTCATGGCACAGATCTGGAGAAGGCTACAAAAAACTTCAGCATCATTAAAGGTTCCCAAGAGCACAGTGGCCTCAATAAATTCCTAAAAGGAATACGTTTGGAACAAGCAAAACTCTCTTTAGATCTACCTGCCTGGCCATGCTGAGCAATTAAGGGAGAAGGATCTTGGTAAGAGAAATGACCAAGAACCCAATGGTCACACTAGCTGAGCTCCAGAGAACTTGTGCGGAGATGGTAGAAACTTCCAAAATGACAACCATAACTGCAACACTCCACCGATCTGTGCTTTATGACATAGTGGTTAGATAGAAGACACTCCTCATTAGAAGGCAGAGAAACCCCCTTGAAGTTTACAAAAAGACATCTAAAGGACTCGTTGACTGTGGAAAAAAAAAGATTCTCTGGTCTGATAGATAAGTATGAAAGGAACTATATTAGATAGATAGATAGATAGATAGATAGATAGATAGATAGATAGATAGATAGATCGTCAAATTAGGGTGTGCAAATCTCGTCATGTCATACCACATGCTCTTCAGAACAGGTCACCCACCTGAAGCTAAGCATCTATGGGCTAGGCCAGTACTTGGATGAAAGACCAACCAGGAAAAAGCTTGGGTTGCTGCTGGAAGAGGTGCTAGTGAGGCCAGGAGGGGGTGTCTATCCTGTGGTCTGAATGTGGATGCCAATGCCCCAGTGCAGTGACAGGGACACTGTGTTGTAAAAATAGCCTCATCCTTTACATGAGACATAAAACTGAGGTCCTGACTCTCTGTAGTCATTAAAGATCCCAGGGCATCCTTTATAAAGAGCAGGGTGTATCCTGCCTAAATTGTCCACAACAACCTGGTCATTCAAGCCCCCTAATCATCCCCTGCCTCTCACTGGCTAACTGTCTCTCACCCCTTCACCACCTAACAGGTAATGTGTGGTGAGCATACTGGTGCAAAAATGGCTGACGTTGCATCATCCAGGTGGATGCTGCACATTACTGGTGGATGAAGTGGCTCCCCATTCACTGTGTGAAGCACTTTGAGCACTTTGAAAGTGCTATATAAATGTAATGAATTATTATTATTATTGTTATAAGATTCCAGGCTCTAATCACTGCTAAAGGGGCTTCAATGCAGTACTGAGAAAGGAACTAAATACTTGTGCAGATCTGAAATTTCACTTTTTTTATTTTTAATAAAATCACAAAAATTTCTACAATTCTTTTTTATATATATATACATATATATAAATGTTATTGATTTTATTGTAATCATTCCATACAAATAGATCAATTTTTACAAAAAAATAGGATTAAAAACAAATCAACCCCCACCCCATAAAAAAATACTAAAATTCTGTTTGTGCTTTATAATTCTGAGGCGTTAATGAATTTAAATGATTTTAGTACAAGGCAGCAACATAACAAAATACGAAAAAATTGAAGGGGTCTGTAGACTTTCTGAATCCACTGCAGTACTAGGGTGTTGTACCGTGTTAGCCATTATGAATGTAATGAGAAGTCCATCAAAATGACACTTTTAATTGACTAACTAAAAAGATTACAATATGCAAGCTTTCAAGGCAACATCTTTCTGAAGAAGGGGCCTGAGTTGCCTCTAAAGCTTTCCTATTGTAATCTTTTTAGTTAGCCAATAAAAACTGAATCCACGGTGTCATTATTTTTTTATAAAGAGTTTTATTTGTCATGCCCTGAGACAGACTGGCACCCTGTCCACAGCTGGCTCCTACCTTGTGCTCAGTGCGGTCTGACTATCTCCTGGCTTCAAGTCATGTCCAGTGTGTCTGCTAGATGGATGGGCTTTTCAGTTTATATTTCCTACAGTCATGTTTTCCAGTGCCTGCTCTGCTGATTGTACACAACTATGTCCTCAGCTGCTGTACTTTCATAGCATATGACTATTTAAAAACATGAAAGGGATGGATTATGGAAAACCCTCAAACATTGATTAGAAGTATAAAAAACTCACATATTTTTTTCTTCTGCTTCAAAAGGTAAAGTCAGCTTCTCGTATTATATTTTGAAAGTACTAAGTATCATCTATCAACTCTTGCACTTCTCATCCCCTGGCACCTCAGTGGTGGTAAGCTGCCACAAATCAATTGCCAACATTTTCTGCGCTGGCTGTAACAATAGTAACATGGAGAAGGCAATGTTATTTTTTGACTTGCTTCCTTTTGTTCCTGTGTTCAATTGCTGAGGTACTGAGTAACTGTTCCTGTCCTTCACAGCTGAGTGCCAAGAGACGATAGCCCACCATCTGACTGTTTCATAGCCACAAAGGGCTGGGGATTTCCTTTTTAGGAGGCACCTCATGTAGTTACATACAATGCCAAATGCTGATAAAGCCCACTTGAGTCAGGGAATAACCAGAAGAGTGCAGTGCTGTGACTTTCTACCAGCAAAAGAAGAGGAGCTGAGTGAATTGAGTATTTAAAGGGTGAGGCAGGTAGGCACCTCAGCGTACACTGAGCAAGACATGGAGAACTTCCAGGCGGCAATGGTTCTGGGAGGAGTTGGCGATGCCCTGGGTTACCGAAAAGCCAAGTGGGAGAACTGTATTTTGGGGGCACGCATCCAAGAGGAGCTGAAGTCATTGGGGGGTCTCGACAATTTGGTTTTGGATGCTGATAACTGGCCCGTCAGCGATGGAACAATCATGCACATGGCCACGGCTGAAGCACTTATTACAGGTAAGGAAAAAAAAGTATCCTTTTTATTTATAACTTGTGTTTTAATGAAAGAAATGGATATTTATTAGCTAGTGATGGTCAAGCAAATCATTACATCTGATTAGAATTTAAAACAAAGACTTCAATGTGATGAATTTGAACTGTGCAGCATATGAATATAAAAGAAAACATTATTTGTGATGTGTGGTTGATTTACAAGTAAATGTGAGTTTCTCATTTGGAAAAACATAGTGTCTGCTTATAATGATAATCTATAATAAATAAGATACATTTTGCACTTTTGTCGATGCTCAAGTTATGAGTTGAAATAGTCTTTTTGAACTAAAATGCCTTTTTATTAAAACACATGAATGCAATCACTGCTTTTTATAAATTGAACTGTCACAAAGAAAGCCAAATGCTTTGAAGACAAAATCAAGGTTTTACTATTTTTAATCTGTACAGCTCATACATAGCCATTGGATGGTTGTTGCTGTTCTCCTGCACGAAAAAACAGACTGCCCTTTTAGGTCAAGCAACAATTGTGCCCAGTGACAATGACATGCCATTTTTTTAAGCCAGTGTGTTCATTTCACCATTCTGAATATAGCAATGAGCCAGCCAAAATTCCATGTTACGTCTTCACGTTATTTTCTCGCATGTTGCATGTGTCATCTTTATCTACACCTTTTTTTAGATCCATTTGTTTGAAGACATACTGGGCTGTGATAACGGCTAGGAGAGTGTTTAGCTAATTTGGTTTATGGTGAATCATACAGTGTGCATGCAGGGACACTTAATAATAGTAACATTACATCCATCGATGAACTAATCGATTTTTCAACTGATTGATGGCCTTAATTGTTTTTATGTTATATCAACCAATGAACTAATCCATTGTCTAAGTGATTAATGGTCTTTTTAATTAATTAGATATTGCATCAGATAAATAAATCAACTAGTTGATTAGTTAACTGATCAATTACTTATCAAAATGTACCAATCAGTTCATTAATTGTCCAACTATTAGACTTTTTCAATTGGTTTAGGTATTCATACACTTACTACATTTTAACTGATCAGTGGACTTATTTAAAACGTACTACATTAGATCAATCAGTTAACTAATCAATTGTTTAGCTTTACTTAATTTATAATTTAAACTGCTTCAAGGGCTGAATATTTCTTTTATATGTGGTTGTTTCCTAACTTTACATTTATAGTATAACATTAAACTTGTGTGAAATGTTATTTGGTGATGAATTATTTAGATCTAGCATATCAGTCCATTGAAGTGATAAGGGTTGTGAGGTACTGGTGTGAGTAGTTTTTTTATCTCCCTTGAGAATGGCAGCAATTACTATTTCCATTTATCCGTCATGATCAAGCCTGCTTAATCCAGTTCAGATTTGTGGCAGAGCTGGACACAAGGCAGTAGCCAACCTCAGATAAGGTCATGCACACAGCCAGGGCAGTTCACAATCATCAGTTAACTTACACAGTGTGTGAGTGGTCCATTACAGAGGACACGCAGGCACTCATCCGCAAGAGGACATTTTGGAAGGGCCAATTAGCCTAACATGCGTGCCTTTGTGTTATTATAGGACATTGTTAGGTTTTGTAGAGAGTTGGGTCTTTTATGGGTGTGTGTTTGGCCTGAAAACCAGAATACCCAGAGAAAAACCCATGAAGACATATTGAAAATGTGCAAACATCATGCAGTGTAGATCACTGTACCAGCAGTTAAAAAATAAAAATTTAATTGAAACAAGTCATTTTTTAAGTCTTTTCTTTGAAGATTTCAGTTTGAAAGTTGGGGTGTTCCTTAAGAGATCAGTGTACCAATGCCAACCATCCATCCTCTTCCGCTTATCCAAGGTCGGGTCGCGGGGGCAGCAGCTTGAGCAGAGATGCCCAGACTTCCCTCTCCCCTGCCACTTCTTCTAGCTCTTCCGGGGGAATCCCAAGGCGTTTCCAGGCCAGCCGGGAGACATAGTCCATCCAGCGTGTCTTGGGTCTTCCCCGGGGCCTCCTCCCGGTTGGACGTGCCCGGAACACCTCACCAGGGAGGCGTCCAGGAGGCATCCTTTTCAGATGCCCGAGCCACCTCATCTGACTCCTCTCGATGCGGAGGAGCAGCGGCTCTACTCTGAGCCCCTCCCGTATGACTGAGCTTCTCACCCTATCTTTAAGGGAAAGCCCAGACACCCTGTGGAGAAAACTCATTTCAGCCGCTTGTATTCGCGATCTCGTTCTTTCGGTCACTACCCATAGCTCATGACCATAGGTGAGGGTAGGAACATAGATCAACTGGTAAATTGAGAGCTTTGCCTTATGGCTCAGCTCCTTTTTCACCACGACAGACCGATGCAGAGCCCGCATCACTGAGGACGCCGCACCGATCCGCCTGTCGATCTCATGCTCCATTCTTCCCTCACTCGTGAACAAGACCCCGAGATACTTGAACTCCTCCACTTGGGGCAGGATCTCGCTCCCAACCCTAAGAGGGCACTCCACCCTTTTCCGGCTGAGGACCATGGTCTCGGATTTGGAGGTGCTGATTCCCATCCCAGCCACTTCACACTCAGCTGCGAACCGATCCAGAGAGAGCTGAAGATCACGGCCTGATGAAGCAAACAGGACAACATCATCTGCAAAAAGCAGTGACCCAATCCTGAGTCTACCAAACCGGACCCCCTCAACGCCCTGGCTGCGCCTAGAAATTCTGTCCATAAAAGTTATGAACAGAATCGGTGACAAAGGGCAGCCCTGGCGGAGTCCAACTCTCATTGGAAACGGGTTCGACTTACTGCCGGCAATGCGGACCATGCTCTGACACCGGTTGTACAGGGACTGAACAGCTCTTATCACGGGGTCCGGTACCCCATACTCTCGGAGCACCCCCCACAGGATTCCCCGAGGGATACGGTCAAATGCCTTTTCCAAGTCCACAAAACACATGTAGACTGGTTGGGCGAACTCCCATGCACCCTCCAGGACTCTGCTAAGGGTGTAGAGCTGGTCCACTGTTCCACGACCAGGATGAAAACCACACTGTTCCTCCTGAATCCGAGGTTCGACTATCCGACGGACCCTCCTCTCCAGAACTCCTGAATAGACTTTTCCAGGGAGGCTGAGGAGTGTGATCCCTCTGTAGTTGGAACACACCCTCCGGTCCCCCTTCTTAAAGAGGGAGGCCACCACCCCAGTCTGCCAATCCAGAGGCACTGTCCCTGATGTCCATGCGATGTTGCAGAGACGTGTCAACCAAGACAACCCTACAACATCCAGAGCCTTGAGGAACTCCGGGCGTATCTCATCCACCCCCAGGGCCCTGCCACCAAGGAGTTTTTTGACCACCTCGGTGACCTCAGTCCCAGAGATGGGGGAGCCCACCTCCAAGTCCCCAGGCTCTGCTTCCTCATTGGAAGGCATGTTAGTGGGATTGAGGAGGTCTTCGAAGTATTCCCCCACCGACCCACAACGTCCCGAGTCGAGGTCAGCAGCGCACCATCCCCAACATACACAGTGTTGACACTGCACTGCTTCCCCCTCCTGAGACGCCGGACGGTGGACCAGAATCTCCTTGAAGCCGTCCGAAAGTCATTCTCCATGGCCTCCCCAAACTCCTCCCATGCCCGAGTTTTTGCCTCAGCAACCACCGAAGCCGCATTCTGCTTGGCCTGCCGGTACCTATTAGCTGCCTCCAGAGCCACAGGACAAAAGGGACCGGTAGGACTCCTTCTTCAGCTTGATGGCATCCTTCACCGCTGGTGTCCACCAACGGGTTCAGGGATTGCCGCCACGACAGGCACCGACTACCTTACGGCCACAGCTCCGGTCAGCCGCCTCAACAATAGAGGCATGGAACATGGCCCTTTCGGACTCAATGTCCCCCACCTCCCTCAGGACATGGTCGAAGTTCTGCCGGAGGTGGGAGTTGAAGCTACTTCTGACAGGGAAACTCTGCCAGACGTTCCCAGCAGACCCTCACAACACGTTTGAGCCTACCAGGCCTGACCGGCATCCTCCCCCACCATCGGAGCCAACTCACCACCAGGTGGTGATCAGTTGACAGTTCCACCCCTCTCTTCACCCGAGTGTCCAAGACATGTGGCCGCAAGTCCGATGACACGACCACAAAATCGATCATCGAACTGAGGCCTAGGGTGTCCTGGTGCCAAGTGCACATATGAACACCCCTATGCTTGAACATGGTGTTCGTTATGGACAATCCGTGACAAGTACAGAAGTCCAATAACAAAACATCATTCGGATTCAGATCGGGGGGGGCCATTCCTCCCAATCACGCTGTTCCAGGTCTCACTGTCATTGCCCACGTGATCATTGAAGTCTCCCAGCAGTACGAGGGAGTCCCAGAAGGTGTGCCCTCCAGCACCCCCTCCAGGGACTCCAAAAAGGGTGTGTACTCCGAACTGCTGTTCGGTGCATACGCACAAACAACAGTTAGGACTCGTCCCCCCACCCAAAGGTGGAGGGAGGCTACCCTCTCGTCCACCGGGGTAAACCCCAATGTACAGGCTCCAAGTCGGGGGGCAATAAGTATGCCCACACCCACTCGGCGCCTCTCACCGGGGGCAACTCCAGAGTGGTAGAGAGTCCAGCCCCACTCAAGGAGATTGGTTCCAGAGTCCAAGCTGTGCGTTGAGGTGAGCCCGACTATATCTAGCCGGAACCTCTCAACCTCGCGCACTAGCTCAGGCTCCTTCCCCTTCAGAGAGGTGACATTCCATGTCCCAAGAGCCAGCTTCTGTAGCCGAGGATCGGACTGCCAAGGTCCCCGCCTTCAGCCACTACCCAACTCACACTGCACCCGACCTCCTTGGCCCCTCCCATAGGTGGTGAGCCCATGGGAAGGGGGACCCACGTTGCCTCTTTGGGCTGTGCCCGGCCGAGCCCCATGGGTGCAAGCCCGGCCACCAGGCACTCGCCATTGAGCCCCACCTCCAGGCCTGGCTCCAGAGGGGGATCCCGGTGACCTGCTTCCGGGCGAGGGAAAATTGCTGTCCAAATTTTGTATTCATCATGGAGGTTTTGTTGAACCACACTTTGTCTCATCCCTCACCTAGGACCAGTTTGCCTTGGGTGGCCCTACCAGGGGCATAAAGCCCCGGACAACAAAGCTCCTAGGATGTTTGGGACACGCAAACCCCTCCACCACGATAAGGTGGTGGTTCGAGGAGGGGAGTGTACCAATGTCTTTCTAAAATCGTTGTTTCTTGGTCTACAATTTAAGATCAGCAAAACCAAGGAACTGGTTAATGACTTTTGCTGCCCCAAAGAACCTCTGTGTCTGGTCACTATTTAGGGGTGGTCCACTTTGCAAATACTTGGGGGTTCACATTAATGGCAGGTTAGACTGGTATTGGAACAGAGACAAACTGTACAAGAAGGGACAGAGCAAACTCTTCTTCCTTAGAAGACTGTGTTCCTTTAATGTGGAAAGTGACATCCTTCACATCTTCTACAACTCTGTGATGGGAAGTGCGATTTTTCTGAGCTGTGTTGTGCTGGTCTGGTAACTTCACTTCAGGAGAGGCCCACCAAATCAACAAGATAATTAAAAGGGCAGGTTCAGTTATAGGACACATTCTGGACCTCCTGGAAGTCGTAGTGAAGGAGAGAATTTAAACAAAACTGAATGTCATTATGAATGCTGTACATCCTCTCTCTGACATGCTAACACTGAGGACTTTCAGCCAATGAATTATTCAGCAGAAGTGTGTCAAGAAACGTTACTAGGGCTCCTTTATATCAACAGTAATAAACCCATATAATGCCTCACTGTGACTGGGACAACTACTGTAAGTCATAACTTTTCTTTCTTGCTTTATAGCCATGCTGGTGTGTGTTCAGACCAAAGTGTGTATGTATATTTATTTACTTCCTTAGTTAGTTATCTACAGTTGTGCTCATTAGTTTACATATCCTGACAGAATTTGCGATATATTGGCCATTGTTTGGAAAATATAAGTAAATCATTCAGAAAGATTTCCTTTTAATTGGGGAGTGTGCTGAAGTAAAGCAATTTATTATCACATACTTGTGTGTGCCCTTTTTAAATCATAATGATAACTGAAATCACCCAAATGGGCCTGGTCAAAAGTTTACATACCCTTGAATGTTGGGGCTGACAATATACACACAAGTTGGCACACACAGGTTCAAGTAAAGGATAATTAAGGTAGAGTGTCCACACCTGTAACCTCTGTTTGTATTCAGTGTCTGTGTGTAAATAAATCAATTTTAATTCTTGCAGAGCTGCACTGACTTTGCTGGATACCAAGCTATGGGGAAAGCAAACAAACTGTCAAAGGACCTGCGATAAAAGGTTCTTGATTTGTATAAATGAGTAAATTCAGTAAAAGGATATAAGATATCCAGAGATCTGAAAATGCCTGTCAGTAATGTTCAGACTCTGATAAAAAAGTGGAAAGTTTGGGGTTCTGTTGTTACCAAACCATAGTCAGGTAGACCAACTGAGATTTCACCCACAACTGCCAGGTTTATTTGTCAAGCTGCCAAGAAAAACCCACAAGCCACTTCAGCTGAGATTCAGGCTTCTCTGCAAACAAGTGGTGTTGCTGTTTCAAGATGCACAATAAGGAGGTACTTGAACAAAAATGGGCTGCACAGTTGAGTTACAAGTAAAAAAGCCTTTACTGTGCCAACGCCTCAAAACAGCCCACTTACAATATGCCAAACAGCATCCAGACAAACCTCAAAACTTCTGGAACATAGTCCTGTGGAGTGATTAGAGCAAAATTGAACTTTACGGTCACAGCCATAAATGCAAGGCCCATGACAAAAAGTACACCGTCTGTACTGTGAAGCATGGCGGTGGATCTCTGATGTTGTCAGGGTGTGTGAGCTACAGTGGCGCAGATAACTTGGTGGAAAATGATGGCAAGATGAATGCAGCATGTTATTGGAAAATATTGGAAGACAACTTGCATTCATCCGTGAGGAAGCTACACATGGAACGTACTTGAATCTTCCAACTTGACAATGATCTGAAACACAAGGCCAAGTTAACCCTTCGGTGACTACAGAAAAAAGTGAAAGTGCTGGTTTGGTCATCACAGTCTCCTGACCTCAATTTCATTGAGCCAGTTTGGGGAGATCTCAAATGTGCAGTTTACAGGACATGGAGGCTTTATACCAAGAAGACTGGGCAGCTCTACCACCTGAGAAAATCAAAGGCCTCATCCACAACTATCACAAAAGACTGCATGGCATCATTGATGCTGAAAGGGGGCAATACACCGTAGTTAGAACTAAGGATGTGCAAACTTTTGAACAGGGCCCATCTCATTATTTTCCTGATTACTATGTTTTGTTTAATGGTTGTGCTGTTCTGTGATGCCTTATAGTTTAATTTGGATTCCATTTAAAGCAAATAAATTATTTTGCCTGACCAGTCATCTTTTTATTTTTTTAAAGTATGGTACACATTTTACAAATTCTGCCAGGGTATGTAAATTTGTGAGCACAACTGTACTTATTTATTTATTTAAAGAGCCTCTGTAAAAAGCCAAATGTCCCCATGGGGATAAAGAAAGTTCTATCTATCTATCTATCTATCTATCTATCTATCTATCTATCTATCTATCTATCTATCTATCTATCTATCTATCTATCTATCTATCTATCTATCTATCTATCTATCTATCTATCGCATAAAATATATTAGTCAACAGTCTCCTAAATACCATACATTATCATCATAAAGTGGCAGTCACACAAGTCATCATTTCTAGTTTCAATCATATTATATTTTTCTGCCAAACATATCATAAATACACATTTTAGGTGTGTTTTCATATAATGTGTAAAGCATTAAACTGTGCTAGCCATGTTTGTCTGTCCCCCTGTAACAATGCAGCTCCCACTAGACCCTTTGGTTAAATTTCGACCTACATATTCTTCAGGGCCATTTGTCAGGACAGTTCAAGTTTCACTGAGTATCTCTACCACAGTTGTGCTGCACACATTATAGAAATTTCAAAATCTCAATGGCGAATTTGTGAACTTGTGTATTGTTCTTTGCGTCGTCAACTACAAATTAATTTTCTGTTTTAATTTTATTTTAAGATCGGACTATTTTTTATGTTTCTTTTACTTGTTTCTCCTCCTGATGGCAAGCAGTGTACGCACTGAAGCAAGAACACTTCAGGATAGGGCAGAGTCAGATTGTAAGTGGGTTTGAAATATCGAGAGTTACCATATAAGAAAGGTCTGCCTTTGGATGTGTATGTATTTATTCAGTTCGCTAACTGTGATATTCTTTTTTTATTTAATACAGTGGTAATGATATTATTTATTTATTTATTTATTATTGTACAAGGTAAGTGGCGTCCCTTACTATACCAGAATATAGGGTAGGTCTTGTTATTTTGTTAATAGCCTGACTTTTGTCTTTACCCCATCCCATGCTCATCTCTGTAATTGCACAGTGTCTTGCACAAACCTCTCTCACGACAGCACACTTCTCCTGATTCAGGAAATTGAAGCGGGTAAGTCTCAGGACTTAAAAAATAAATGCAACATGTGTAGAAATGTATGAAAGGTGGCCCGGTGACTAAACGTGAATTCAGCATTTCTATTAAAATGATCTAAAGATTATAATGATTCAATATTTCTCTCACACTGCAAGTAATCAGCAAAGCACCACAGTGATCCACTATTTATCATGAGTGGATACAGCACACAATTTTAGCTTTACACTTTAGCACTTTATAGATTTTAAATCTATAAATCTCCATTGGGTTGTTGTTTGAAAAATACTATGTTTGAGAAATTTGAACCACAATTAGCAACAAACCCTCTAAACCCAAAAAGAACTACGAAAAGCCCATTTCATCTGTAGAGTTGAAATCTGCTGTCTAGCAAAGCAAACTCAGCCACATGATAATGTACAATGGTATTTAAAAAAACATTTTATGTACACCACTAGTGCATGCAGTTATATTCAATTATCACGGCTATTTTTGAGTATGACACACTGTTACATAAATATGTAATAAGCAAAATTATGATAACAATCTCCATAATGAAGTGAATAGAAATGTTTGTAATAAAAAATTGTGTTAACAAACTCTTTAATGAAGTGAAGAGAAAAGTTTAAAATGCTCACCAAGCTTTCAACCGTAGCTGAATGTTATGCCATGTGTACTTTCACTTGCTTGTTAATTTTGCAAATATAATTGACACAGAGGAGACATGCAGGCAGCCCTTGTGTTTATACACTAAAAGGCCATTGTGATGTTGCATGCTAATGCTTGGGGCTAACCAAGGACAGGACCTACAGACATTACTGTGTTTCTCTGTTGTTGTTACTGGTGTACAATCCACAAACCATAAACATATAAATACAATCAGAAAATCAAATTTATAAATTTGTTGGAATTACATGGTTAAAATGTGATATGTTATCTTGCCCCCTTTAATATGTGTCTGGATATGTGGGATGGTGCATTGTCATTTCTCATTAATATGGCATGTTTCTCAAATTCATGAGGTTAAAAAATCAATGCAGTTTATCACTCAAGAACTTACAAGTGCCGTCCCATGGGTTTTAGTTTAAAACCCCTAAACTGCTGTATAAATGCATTGTGGAGAAGTAAAAATTTTATATGAAATCTGGAGTGTAGCAGCCATTAATATTCTGCTAAAACTCAACATATGACAGGGAATGGGACCCTCTTCCCTGTTGCTGGTGGGTTAAACCTTCTACTTATTTTGTTTTGGGAAATCATTTCATTATCATGATGTTCTTAAGTATCATACTTCTGTCATAAATATGTTGTATTTTTATGTGGCAAAGGAAATTACCTTTCATGAAAATTTAGCTGTAGTCAAAACTTCTCAGGAACAAAACTAAAGGTCTAAGAAAATTAATCAGGTAGGATTTCAGGAACCAGTAATTCAACAATTAATTAGAATTCAAAAACAGTTCCGTGGAATTCAAACACATTTGTTCAGAAACTATGAAATTATATACAAAGCTGTAGAGAATATGGCCACCGTAAAGGGTTACGCTCAGGCACAGTGCCATACACTGCCAACATAGTGGCAAACATAAAGAAAAATGAAAACTGAATACTTACAACATGAAATTACTTCTCTGATATATTCTAAAACATAAATAAATAAATAAATACTGGAAGCACAAGAGAAATTTCCTTGTCACAAGTTTAAGCCATAATTTTCTTTGCTAATTCTCATAAAATTAGGATGAACTACACATGTAAACTTAAGAAATCCCAAGCACAAAACCGGAATATCCAAAGCTAACACAGTGCTTTACTCCTTTTTCCTTTCCAGAATAATTTGTTCTTTAATTCCTCCATATACCCATTTTTCATTTCTGTTTTCTTTCTTTATAAATTGTTCTTTCTTATGCTAGATTTCTTAAATGTTCTCCTTTCTCTCAACACTGACTTGCTCTTAACTTTGGATTTTTCTTATTTTCATTATTACTATTATCACTAGCTGTGCTATCCATCTAAGTTGAGCTGAAATCTAAGTAATCAACATAAATCTCAGTGTTAACTTTAGCAGTGCACCATGCAATGCCTATGCCTCTGTTGTATGCCACTTGGTATGGGATTTGTAAAAGCAGTGTTATGTTTGTGGTGCGCCATCTGTTGGAATGACAAATGCAATGCAATGCATTTTATTACTAAAAATCTTTGTGATGCATCATCTATTGAAATGACAGAGACATAGCAACTAGATGGATGCACAGACAGACACACAGACACTTGTCCTTTTATCAACGTGGACCAGTTGTGCTATTCATCTTAGACGGGTTGAAATCTAAGTGATCATTGCAGACTTCAGTGTTATTGTTCGCAGTGCACTATACAATGTGTATATCTCTGCTGCATGCCACTTGGTATGGAATTTGTAAAAGCAGTGTTATGTTTTTGGTGTGCCATCTGTTGGAATGACAAATGCAATGCATTATATTACTAAAGATGTTTGTGATGTGCCATCTGTTGTAATGACAAATGCAATGCATTTTATTACTAAAAATGTTTGTGATGCACAATTTATTGAAATGGCAGAGACATAGCAATGGGACGGACATACAGACACTTGTCCTTTTATAAACGTGGACTAGCTGTGCTACTCATCTAAGATGGTCTGAAATCTAAGCAATCAATGCAGAGATCAGTGTTAATGTTTGCAGTGCACCATACAATACGTATATCTCTGTTGTATGCCATTTGTTATGACATTTGTAAAAGCAGTGTTAATGTTTGTGATGTGCCCTCTGTTGGAATGACAAATGCGATGCATTTTATTACTAAAAGTATTTGTGATGCTCCATGTTTTGGAATGAGTGAGGCATCGCAATCAGACAGACTCACAGACGCTTATCCTTTTATTAAGGTGGGTTATTGTTATCATTAATAATAATATCATGTTCTAACTGAATAAACATATTTTAATCTTGGCACAGTAATGAAAATCACGGCATAGGGCATCCAGGTTGCCTGCAGTGTACTATTGTGAGTTCTTGCTTTAGAAGCCATCTCCTTGTACTGCTCTGGCATTTGTCTTTCAGACCTAACTTGTCAGTCTTATGTGCATTGATTTCAATGACCAAGTATGGAAACAAAGAAGAAGGGGCACATGCTCTTACTCAGGCACATTCATGGTTTCATTTTTCACAGGCTCTTACCCTGACTTTAGACAGTTCAGAATATTTTTTTTCCCGGTGATCCACTCTGACTAATTGTTCCTGAGTTAGCATTGGGTTATTTTAAACAAAGAGGCTCTTCATTATGATCGTCTAATGGGACAGAAGTAAACTGGATGACAGATTACTGCTTTTTGAAAGAGGAGGAAAACATTTTGCAGCTCATATAAACTTTCTGTAGTGCTACAGAGCTTGCTTTTGTTACCTCGTTTCTTATTGTAATGATTATTATTATAGTAATATAGCTGACATCTTTCAGCAAGGCGACTTCCAAAAGCAAATCATTGTACATACAATACATCTGAGATATTAGTAGTGTTGTCTTTGTCTTCTATACATAATAAATACATTTAATATTTGTTTCAAACATACTAAGTTTTTTGCAAAATCTAAGCAGTGCCCTAATAGTTGTGAAGTTGTGAATTTCCCCTTGGGATTAATAAAGTATCTATCTATCTATCTATCTATCTATCTATCTATCTATCTATCTATCTATCTATCTATCTATCTATCTATCTATCTATCTATCTATCTATCTATCTATCTATCTATCTATCTATCTATCTATCTATCTATCTAGTTAGTTAAGGCGTTAGACTATAAACCACTACTGCGCTTGACACCTGCCAGTGCTCCAAACATGTAAGCAACTATATTGTCATTTGCATGTCACCTTGGATTAACATGTCATCTGGATAAATAAAAGGAATCTGCATGAATATTCATCCATCTGTCTTCTAATCTGCTGAATTCATTTAGGGCCACAGGAAACTGCAGCGCTGGGTACCAGACTGACATGACAGCACATTCACTCATTCAGGGCATATTTAGAGATGCCAATTAACCAAACACACAGTCTTTGAAATATCAGAGGAAAAAGAAATATCTAAAGGTCAAGAAACCACAGACACAGGGAAAACATGCAGACTCTACACTCTGGACCACTGTCACGTCAAGTCAAGCTCGTTGCCATGTGTACTCAGTACGATAGAATTCTCACTTGCACATCTCCTCAGAACACTTGACAAAAATGCAACAAAAAATATAAATATTACTTATTGTTTGACTGACACATTTACCAAAGCAATTTACAACATTTGAGATACAAATGGTAACATTCTTTTGGTGCACGGGCAGGTGAAGTGACTTGCTCATGGTCACACAGTGTCAGAAGCAGGTTTTGAACCACTATGCTACACATACTGTATGTAAATGAAAAAAAGGTATACATAGTATGTAACATATATATTTTTGAGGTTCACAAAAGAAATTAATAACTTGTTCTTTTTAAGAGCAAACTTTATTCTTGAAGTAATAGAAACAGATTTAGAGTCTTTCAGCAACAATTGAAACATAAAAGAAAACTTCACTAATCTTCAATAAAACCAGACTCTGTTACCGTCTCCTCAGACCTGATAAAATTTAAAAGCATCTTCTCTGAGCTGCCCTGCTAGAAATGGGCAAGGATGCCACATTTAGAACTGAGCAGAAAGACAGAATCCCTGTAGCCGGGAAACTCTAAGGCATTAGCAAGAAGGACACTTTATGAATGTGGTGTATGAGAGTTGTGTGTTAAAACAACTGACTGCTGTTTGGAAGAAAGTAAACCCTGTCTAGAAAACAAAGGCGAGCACTTGCTTGGATATACGTCACAAAATATGTATACTGTATATGTGTCTGTATATGTGTATGTATGTTGTGGTACCCAGCCGGGACGCCCGGAAGGACCAGAGGAGGGATTACTCCTCCTCCAGACTACGAGCTTTGGGGACCACAGGAAAGGAGCATGGAAGCTCAACGTTATAGAGGCCCGTGGTCACGGCCAGGGGGCGCCCAAATGCCTGAGGAGCCCTGGCCCTCAGTACTTCCACAACACCTGGAAGTGCTGGGGGAAAGAAGACCAGGGACACTTGGAGTGCTTCTGGGCGCACAGACAGTATTTCTGCCACACCGTGGAGTGCCGGCAGCAGCTCGTTGGGAGACACCTGGAGCACATCCGGGTGGATATAAAAGGGGCCACCTACCTCCATTCGATGGCTGGAATCGGGAGGAAGAAGAATAGAGCTTGGGGGAGAGGAGTGGAGGTGGACCAGACAAAGAGAGGCATTGCGGAGAGGCCTGGACTTTGTGGGCGAAATAGTATGAGAGTACTGGGTTGTGTGGTGTCACTTGTAAATTATGTATAATAAACGTGTGTTGGGTTTTAAGCCTATGGTGTCCGCCTGTCTGTGTCCGGGCCGGCTACCACAATGTGTGTGTATATATACAGTCGACCCTTGATATACGACCAGCCTGACATGCAAACAATTTGGTTTACGACCAAAATTTTTGTTTTGAATTATGACCAACATCTTGCGTTACGATATGAATGCGGTCACGTGTATCCGCTTGTGCGATTACAAACAAACAGCCGAGAGCATTTGTAAGCGTCAGTCGGAGCCCAGATACATGTGTTTGTGGACGTAAATGCAGTGATTTATATAATTTATTTCGATAATTGCTAAGGAAGGAAGAGAAGGTAACGAAGGTAAAGAAAGCAATCACAATCGAAACGAATAAGGAAATTGTGTGGAAATGTGAGTGGCGTTCGTGTGACCGATCTCGCTAATATGTACAGCATGTAGAAATCCACCATCTCGACAATTTTACAAAGAAAAGTTTTGTATAAGGAAACTCCTTCCAAACAATAAATACCTTCCATTTCATTCTCCTCCTCCTCCTCCTCCCTTCCTGCAAGCCAAAGATGTCAACTTAAATGGTGAGTACAGTATGAAATTGTTGTTTCTGGTAGGCTAGGCACTTTTTATAACTTTTTGGTTAGTACATTAGAAAAATTATTGGTGTTTTTGGTAAATTGTGCACATTATACAACCCTTTTTTATTAAAAAAAGTTAAGTGTTTATGTGGGAGGTTCGGAACACATTAAGGGCATTTCCATTATTTCTTATGGGAAAAATAGTCTTGACTTACAACCAATCTGAGTTACAACCAGCCCTCGCGAACGAATTGAGTTCGTAAGTCAAGGGTCCACTGTATATATATATATAATCTTATGAGCTGTGGAGGGCGTCCCCATGCTCAACTACACAACACAGTCCTGGGTTCAAATACAAAGCGTTTATTTCACATAATTCCTCCATAGAAACTCAATTTCCACCTTTCCAGGCCACAGAACAAAGCAATACGTTTCACCCTCTCCTTGTACACGTCCTATGCAGTCGCATCCACCTCATCCCAATCCTTACTACTGAGTGGACAGTGGCAGGCCCGTTTTATCCCAGACCGAGGAATATTTCGCTGCTGCACTGGACTGCAACTCCCAGTATGTCCTGCAGGTGCCTGAATGGGCGTACTGGCCCAGGAATGCTGACACCCAGTTTTATCCCAGCCAGGATGTCAGCCCAGCCCTGCTGTCCACCACAATATACTGTATAAATATTGTGTGCGTGTGTGTTTACAGTAATCCCTCGCTACTTCGCGGTTCACTTTTCGCGGTTTCACGACTTCGTGGATTTTATATGTAAGCATATCTAAATATATAACGCGGATTTTTCACTGCTTCGCGGGTTTCTGAGGACAATGGGTCTTTTTACTTCTGGTACATGCTTCCTCAGTTGGTTTGCCCAGTTGATTTCATACAAGAGATGCTATTGGCGGATGGCTGAGAAGCTACCCAATCAGAGCATGCAGTTAAGTTCCTGTGTGCTGCTGATTGGCTCAGCGACGGAGCGTTGCATTAACCAGGAAGTCTCATCTCACTCATTCAGCATTAACGTGCTCCTGCTACTGCTTCAGGGGCTGTGTCCAAGCGCCAACAGAAGATGCAAATGATTGCAGAAAAGGTAAAAGTTTTGGATATGTTGAAGGAAGGGAACAGCTACACCGCTGCAGGACACAATTACGGCATCAATGAGTCCACGATTCTTTTTATTTAAAAAGGAGGAAAAGCATATAAGATCTACGGCCGCAGTGTCCTTTAACCAGGCGCAAAACGAGTTGCAAGTGGACGTGATAAGGCAGTAGTCTGGATGGAATCTGCTTTAGGAATCTTTGCAACAAGGTCGACGACGTCATGACCGCCTACAAGCTGCTACGTGTACTTCGCTATACAGTAAGTGTAAACTTATCTACTGATTTCATATTGCTTTGCAGTTGTCCCTGTTATTAATAGAGTAAAGGGTGGGTTGTAAACAATACAGGCAGGGTTTAAAAACGTCCAAATACACGTTAAATAATTAAATAAATATGGTGTCCCTACTTCGCGGAAATTCAGTTATCGCGGTCGGCCTTGGAACCTATCTCCCGCGATAAGTGAGGGATTACTGTATATATATTTATGTAATTATATATATATTTATATATATGTAATTATATATGTAATTTTATATACATATGACAAGTGTTAGGGAACCAAATCGAAGCAACAAAACTTGTTGGGATACCAATCCAACAACCACATTTAATTATAGCAAAAGGATACACAAAGGTACAACAAAAAAGACACTGACTAGAAAATCTGCCCACCCTGAGTTCTGTTTTTTTCTTCCCATCTTGTATCTCACATGGGAACTCATAAGTTATCGAGTTCTTATTGTGAGTGAGACGGCACATTCATATTCACTTTCTATGTTATCCTGGCCAGAACTGATGGGCAAGCTCTGGATGTCATGGTCAGGGTTGCGTGCCATCACTGGGTGTCTCTTGAAGCTGTGGGAGAAAGAAAAGTTAACATTAGTGACAGCACCCTCTCCGCCCCGAGAGTGGTATCAGTTACCTCAGTCGATCCCATAAGGAGATCTCCATTCACACTTGTGTGAGTGTCTGTCTGTATGTGTATATATATATATATATATATATATATATATATATATATATATATATATATATATACACACACACAATACCCGCCAAATAATACAAAGAGTACACAACATGTGCTTTGCCCTAATTGGGGCTCATCAGGTGTACACACCTTTGCATCCCTTACGGGGATTACACATTGGACGTCACCGCCTGAGGTGAAGCCTCTCATCCTGCCACGGCAGCTGGTTCGCTTATTGACACAGTGAAGATCGGAGTATAACATTCATAATCCTGAATTGCAATCTGATTATTTGGATGGTTACCTGCCAGGTAACACTTTTGTTTGGTCGGCCAGTCAGCAAACACCTGCCACTTCCTCTCAGTTGTGAGAAGCAGATCATAGATATGTGATACAGTACCTGCCAAATAATACAAAGAGTACAAGACACGTGTTTCGTCCTTATTGAGGCTCATCAGGTGTATGTGCCTTTGTTTCCATATATAGTACACACACACACTGTTTGTTATGTTACAATATTTGCAGCAACCTTTTGACTTGTGGGTACAAACTCTCTCTGAATCTACTTGTGCAAGTGCTAATGGCCTTATACCATTTGCCAGAAAGGAGGACAGAAAAAAGCAGTTTGCAGAATGGCTGAGGCCTTTCTAAGGTAGAGAGTGTTGTACTGTATATGTCCTGAGAGAAGGCAGTTTAATTCTGGTTCAATATTCTGTGACACTTTCTCTACCCTCTCCAGGGCTTTATGCCCTTGAAATGAGCAAGCGCCATACCAAGAATGTGATGCAGTCAGTGAGGATAGACTTCATTGTGCACCAGTGGAAGTTTGTGAGAGCAATGGAGCTGTCCTCAAGCATCTGATTAAGCAGACTCAGTAGTTCTTTTTGCTGTGAGCTGAAATGTGCTGTGTCCACTTCAGTCCATCAGTAATGTCCATTCCTGAAAATTTAAAGATAACCTTCTTAAAGGTTGTTGTTTCAACTTCAACAAATACATAAAACTTGGGTATCTTTACATTTCAATTGGCCAAGTATGAGTATAAGTGTGACCTAAGATAGGCTCTGTCCACCCTGTCCCATCTGTTATGGCTTACATCACGATAAAAAGTCAAAGATTTGCCAGGACCTCATCAGCAATCAGACCAAAGTCAGAAATCCAGAATAATCATTCATCAAATCTCATAAATGTTGAAAATCACACTTGTGGTCAGACAACAAAGCCAGAAGTCTGCTGTCATCTTCTATGAGAGAAGGCAATGACATCATGGGTCTTGTATTACGTGCCTAGCAACAAGATAATTTCTACAGACATTCCAACAGTGAAGATATGTGAATCAATGAACTGTGAGCTCAATTTCTGGAATGGAACTGTCAGATACATAGCCTGCCAAAGACTGTAGGGCACATATCACTAAGTTTAAAAAGCAGAGACGTAACCGAGAATGGGCTTTTCTTAATTTGGTGTATCTCAGTTACCATTGCCACCTCATATTACCCACCTGTGAATCCAGGCTGGAATTCTTTCTTATAGCCAAAGATTTCTTTAGCCATTTATTCCTATTTATTTCTGGGTTAACAGGGATGCATTTCAGCAACACAATCAGGTCACTGCACTAGCAAATTAAGGAACTCCAACGACCTGGACATTCTATTATTTCCAAAGAGAGAGAGAGAGAGAATTCTGTTCACTACTTCTTTACATCTAAACAGAGCAAATATGCAGAACATCCTGATTTTTTAAAAGCATAGATTTAACAAGATTCTGGAAACAGGGATATAGTTTTATGTTAGCCCAACAGCACCAATGCAATTCCTGGATAATTTTTAACCAAATATTCATGCTGCAAACCTCCTGTTCCTACTCTTCCCAGAGGTCCTCTGTTGGATTGAAATCTCTAGACTGTGCAGGAACTGGAGTGAGCTGAAGTCATGGTCATTTTTCGGAGCTAGCTGGATGAATCCATTAGAAAAACAGTAAACTATGACCATAATAGGACACACTGCGTGATCCACAATGCTTACATACAGTACTGGCATTCAGTTGATACTAATGTGTGCCAAGAAAACGTTCCTCACACCATTATGGTAGACAGATCCAGACATTCATATTTTTAAGCTAAATTGTCACCCTATTGTCAACATTTTTAAACATAAGTTGAGATTTGTTAAACCAGGTGACGTTTTTTCAGTCTTCAATCATCCGGCTTGATGATCATGTGCTCACTGTACCTTCATCCTCATGTCCTTAGTTGGGAGGTGTGGGTCGCTCATGTTCTTCAAGGTCTGAAGTGATGCACTCTTTTACAAACCACTGTTGTTGATAGATAGACAGATACATAAAGGCATTATATGACAGATAGATAGATAGATAGATAGATAGATAGATAGATAGATAGATAGATAGATAGATAGATAGATAGATAGATAGATAGATAGATAGATAGATAGATAGATAGATAGATAGATAGATAGATAGATAGATAGATAGAAATGTATTTGTCCCCAGAGTGAAATTTAACTGTTTATAGATGCTCAAGAAATATGACAAACAACAAAGACCCTCTCAAATATATACATGAATGACAAAAAGAAGAAAATATCTGACTCTGTTAAATATAAAAAGAGCAATGACAGCCACAGTTAATCATTACACAGGCGCATTGTCTTAGGTATGAAAATGCCCCAGTTGTTTTACTTGACACACTTCTGCTGAATAATTCATTGCCTGAAAGTCCTTTTTTATAGTGTGTCGTAGAGTTATTATTTGAGAAACGAGTCAGGCCATTCTCCCGTGATGTCAATAATAAGGTGTTCTACTGCTCACTAAATTATTTTAATTATTACACAATCTCAAGACTGTAGTGCATGACAATACTACTAGGGCAACTGTTTATGAGATGTTGGAACCTCCACATCTGTGCAGCAGTGGTCATACTCATATGAGATAGCCAAAATGGTGTGAGGCCTTCAAAAATGGTCAGGGAAGCAGGCCTGACTCCCACCAGCCAGTCCAGAGTGTGTCGATGAGGGTCAGCTCCACACTGAACCCGCTACTGTACCCGAGGTATGAGCCAGCAGATGAGGACACACACACATAGGAAGGGGTAGGTGAAAAAGTACCAGTGCTTTTATTTAAAAAAACAATCCAAATCAATGTGTCCAAAGTGCAGTGCAGAATCTCCAATAAATAAATAATCCATTAAAACAGTGAACATCAATGAAATTAAAATCTAGAACTTAAAACAAGAATAAAACCATTAACGCAGTCATTGAGTCAACATTCCTTTTTCTCATAGACGAACCCAGCACAACACCATATTCGTCTCCCAAGCTTACCCATTGCTTGCCCAACTGGCAGAGACACTAGCAGCTGCAGTCCTCACCAATCCTGCCACGAGTGACGTTGGTTGTTTGTCCTTTCGTGTTCCTTCTCGCCTTGCTCTGGCGTACCTAGGATACCTAGAGAGGATGCCACTCATTCCACAACAAATATTGCTTGGGAATGATCCACCCATAGAGTGCACACTCTTCTCTCTGTTGTGGGGCCTACAACTATGCTGCCTTTCACACACACTAGCTGTCTCATCCTGCCTCTCCTACCGAGGCAGTTCTCACAGTTCTTGTCTTTCTTCTATTCGTTTCCTGTCTTCCCCCCTTCTGTCCTGTGCAGGCTCCTTTATCCTCTGCTTCCTGATTGGGTATGGGTGAGAGGAGTCGCTCCCTCCACAGCATCATTTAGGTGCCTGACTGATCCGCCCACCTCTGCACCTGAATCCAATTGTGGATCAGGCATGAATTTACCATGGATGGAATAATTTTAGATCCTGAAAGACACTAAAAAATTGCACTAAATATCACAACATCAGCACCACTTATCAACTATTTAGTCACTGCCACAGGAGACAGAGACTGGTGGAGTTAGCACGTCTGCTGCTACTGAGTGTCATTTCAAGGTAGACTTGCTGTGCAGAAAACGTTTCCTATTTATGCACGTAATGTTTCAAATTATTTTCTTGTGATCTTTGATAAGCTTGTATATAATGTGATGCTGTATATCAATGATACATAATGTATATGTGCAAAGTAAGTGACAAATGTAGACGACACACATCTACATATTTTTTAACTATTATGATACTTACTGACATCACAAATTTACTTAAAGTCAGCAGCAACCCCTTTGAAAACTTTATCCTTCACTCCTGGCTTTTCCTGGATGCTCTGTTTTCCTCACACATCCCAAAGATGTGCATGTCACGTGAATTGTTATGTTATTCTAAATTGACCCTTTATGAATTAGTGTTGGGGGGGATGTGGTTAGTGCTGCTGCTTCAAAGATCCAGCATCCTGGGTTCCAAGCCCATGTCAGATTGTTGTCCGCGTGGAATTTAAGTGTGTCTATCCAGGTTTTCCTCAGGGTTTGTCGGTTTCCTCCCATGTGCAGCTTAGGTAAATTTCCTTTTCCAAATTGCCGTTTGTGCGAGTGGCACTACAATGGACTCAGAGCCATTTCCTACCTTGCGTTCAGTGCTGCTGGGATAGGCACATGCCCCCTTAACCCTGAATTGGATCAAGCATGTTTAGCAATGAGTGAATGGTGAAGTCTGCCACACCACTTGCCTTGTGCCCAATGCTACTAGCCGTAACCCTTTGATGAACCAAACAATTTCAGGAAGGGGAAGAATTGAGGATTTTAAACATCATAGATTTCTCATATCTATAGCAGATGTAGATTCCAACTTTGTAAATTTTGAAGAAATGGTGTCTCAGTCAGTCTGAGTTATACAGACTTGAAAGTTCAAGAAAGAATCTGTGTTTCCATGTACTGTAGCAAAATGTTAGTAAATGTAAGTAAATAACTTCCATTCCTGTTTTCCATCTCCAACCTAAGTTTCAAAATATCTGCAGTGAGAAACTGGATTAAAATGAGGCAGATGCTTCATTTAAAGGCTTCTGTCCCTGGGTTGGCTTTGTGATTGAGGCCTGCAAAGGACCAGCGTATTGTCCACCGCGTTTACTTCTTGCCTTGTGTTCAGTGCTGCTCTGATAATAACCTGCTCCCTGTGACCCTAAACTGAGCAGATTAAGTTAAGCCTACAACTCTGTGATGGCCAGCATAATTTTATACACTGTGGTGTGCTAGACAGGTAACATCTCTTCAAGGCAGGCCCACTGAATCAACAAGCTATTTAAAAAGGTGGAATCAGTTATGGGACACACTGTGGACCCCAGGAGGTCATGGCAAAGGTGGGACTTAAAATAAAACTGAGTGCTGTTATGAACAATACTGCACATCCTCTCTCTGACACACTAACACTGAGGACTATCAGCCAATAAACCATTCATCAGAAATGTGTCACGAAACACTATGGGGGCTCCTTTATACCAACAGTAATACACCTGCATAATGCATCACTGTGACTGTAACTGTCAAGTCAGTTTTCTTTCTTTTTAGTTTTCTTGCCCTTTGGTCATTTTGGTGTGTGCTCAGACCAAAGTGTGTGTGAATATATATTTATGTATTTAGGAATTTATTTATTTAAAGAGCTTCTGTAAAAAGCCAAATGACTCCCCTGGGGACTGTGATGTTTTGCCCCCCCCACCCCCTCCAGAAACAGACAGACGGACACAGAATGTCCCCAAAATACACACGTTTTGTTTTCTTTTTCCAGCAACACACAATGCAAACACAAATCCTTTCAATAACTCAGTCCTTATCTTTTTGTCTTTATTTACTTTTCTTTTCTTCACCGCCTCTACTCCTCTCCTGCAAGCTCCGTCCTCTTCCACCCAACTCCGGCTCCCCGAGTGGAGTGAGGTGGCCACTTTTATACCTCACCGGAAGTACTCCAGGTGTTCCTCAATTAAGTTCCATTTTAAATCCAGCTCCTCTTCTGGCAGCTCTTCCGGTTGAGGCAGAAGTTCTGCAGACCATTGTTTCAGAATTACCCAAGCACCCCCTGGTGCTGGCCATGTAACCCAACAGGCTTGAGCTTTAGAGCCCCATGCTCGTGGCCCAGATGTAACTCAGGGTGGCTGTCCTTTCACGTCCCGGGGAATGGCTTGCCCTTTTCTTGGTCCCCTGCCCCCCCAGGCTTCCTGACAGGGCACGATCCCTGGTCGGCCATCACATTGCCCCTCCTCCAGCTGAAGCCCATAGGGTGAAGTGGCTTGTCCTGCGAGGGCTGGTTCTTTTCTTGCGAGGGTGCCAGCCTATTGGACTCCACAGTCTTCTCCTGTAAAAGAATAGAAATATGGAGTGGAGGCGCTGCGCTGACGCCACCTCCGGGCATCCTCTGCAACCCGATAAAGACAGCGTCTCCATGTATTGTCAGTCCCGTGGCACTCATAACACTGATGTGCTCCTTTCACTCCCACCCTCGAGGAATAGAAACAAGCAAGGTATTACTTTCATGCTTTCTGGGTAAAATGTAATATTCTCAATACAGTGTGACCAGTAAGGGGCATTGCAGACCCCCAAACCCCAGACACAACCGCCATGTCTCAAGTCCTGGGTTCAAATGGAAGTTTTACTGTATTACAACAAAGAATTTTACAAAACATGCATATTCTTCTCCTTCTTTTTTTTCTCTCTCCTTCACTCCTCCAAGCAAGCTTTGTCCATCTTCTGCCTGACTCCAACTTTGCCTGGATGAGGTCAAGCGGCTTCTTTTATGTTGGACCTAGTAGTACTTCCATTGCCATAGCACTGAATGGGTCACGTGGAATCCCAACAAAACAGGGAGTTGTTCTCCCTGCAGCACCCTCTGGTGGCACCCAAGGACCACAACAGGACTATGAATCCCATCGATACCTGCAGGTGTCCGTACTGAGGCCATACCAGAGGAGCACTGCCTTCTATTGTACCAGGGAAGGAGTGGCTCATGACAGACAACCTCTCCTGATCCATCTATTAATCTTCCACTCTGACTGGGATAATAATCAATAATAATCCCAGCTGGGTGATACCTCCATATATAGTATCCATCCATTATGGCCCCCCAACCAGGCCAGGAACTGCCACTCATCCCAGTCCGGGTCCTGCCAGTCCATCCATTTAAATGGATTAAATGGTTGAGTCAAGCAGTAAAGAAGACAGCGAAACATGAATTTATAAATGACTCTTTGACAATAAAAAGAAGTTGTTTTGCAGGAGAGACAACTACTCTTTGTAAAACATAATGGCATCTCTAACACATAAAAGCAATTTCACCTGGCAGAGACTCCTGTGATGTTGGAAGAAAGTCATTGCTTCCACTACTATGAAGGCAGCCCTTCCTATATTTAGACACTTCACATCGCTATTATAGTCACTGGAATGTGAAATATTCTGAGACTCAACCAATGGCTGAAGACAGGAATAGAAATGTTGAAAGCTCTTCTGGTGATAATCCCATACTTTAGGGAACAATATAAAGGTTCTGGTCATTATTACATTCTTCAAGAGTCAGAGCAATCTCCAGCAGGAAAAATATATACCTTATATACATTTATATTATGGTGTAGAATTATATTCTAATGTTTACAGGACTCCCCTGCCACAGTGCCCTGCTATACATGAGTACATCTACTAAATACAAACTAAAACAAGTAGGCTATGCTGCTTTATCATTGCCAGAGTCTTATAATAAAGTTATCATGTCACTGGGTTCCTGTTTCCCCCATTACCAACTAACATAGGAGCTTCTGCATCACCACGTGTCTAGCCTTGTTGTTATCTGCTGGGGTATGGCAGTCGCTGCACCATAGCAAGCTCACCCATCAAACTCTGTCACAGCATGCATGCAGACACTTGTTCATGTTTTCATAATTGAATATCTTTTGGTAAATGCCATAGAAGGTGGCAGAGACATTAGTGGCTTCCTCATGATGATTTTGTTCCCAGTGCAGGTACTGTCTGGGTGGAGTTTGCTTGTACCCTCTTAGCCTGCATGGGCTTTCTAAAGGCCGTCTGCAATCCCAAAAGCATAATAACAGAACCGAACATAATGCTCCTTCTAGTGTTGTTTCCTTGCCTTGTGTCTAATGTAACTGGGACACACTCTGGCTCCCTGGATGAACAATGCGGGTATAGAAAATGGATAAATGAACAGCAATATTCCAGTACAAATAGCTATTCACCTTCTCTCCATCAATAAAGTATTTAGTTTTCATTAAAGTGCTTAAAAAGACTGAGTTAAAGACAAAACACAAGATGGCATTTTTATAGCCAGGCCTGAACTGGAAGTGATTTTGACAGGCACAGTCGGGAATTCTCTCAGTTGGTCTGCAGGGGAAAGAGAGAAAGGGTTAGTGAACACTGCCACCCCCTGGTCTGGCATGTAATTACCATCTTTGGGGCCTGTTGGCTGCCTCCTATTTGCCTGTGTGTGACAGGGTACATCAGATTGATGGGCATGTAATGTGCACATTACGTGCTGCAGGTTATCCACCGGCGTAACAACAACAGAGAACGTTCAAACTTTAAGCTTATAATTTTAAATCAAAGACGTTCAAATAAAACTATTTTTGGAATAAGGCTTCTGGTTTTGATATTGGCTTCTTTTTCTACTCTTTGTTTTTTTTCCTTGACAATATTGATGATCAATGATCCCTGTCCTATGTACTGACCCTTAGCACTGCCTTTGACAATTCTTTAGTGATCTCCTCAAGTTAACAAAGCAAAAAGCAATCTCTGCCACTCAGTTTCAATCGGTTTGGTCAGATTCTTATCCTATCATCACTACAGCTAAGCAGATTTCCCCATAATACTAGAGGGTAGATGACCTAGAAGATCTCATGTTACTGGTGAAAGAATGAGGCCATGCAGGTTTTCAAAGTGGCCATAAAACCCTTGATTAGGTATTGGCTCATGTTCTCTAGCTAGAAACTGGCAATATCTACAACATTTTACTCCTTTTCAACTTGATTACTACGGTTTTATGAGAAACCCCAGTCCTGGAATGGATTCTGAGACCGATGAGGTCGCAGTTATATTGTACACTGCCAGTAGAGTCTAGAATTGAGAAGTACCTTTAGAAAGAAGTCAGAGATAAGAACAATGGAGAGATAGAGAAAGTCTGAAAATACAGAGAAGGCGGGAAAGTGGAAAACCAAAGAGTCAAGGCAGCGTCTGTATTCCAGTTAGGCCCATGCAGGTGTCAGGATTTGGTTTTCAGTTTGTAATTCTTCATTACTCGTTGTTGTCAACTTTAATTATGTCTCTCTTTTGTTTCTTTTTTTAATTATATGTATCTACTGGACTTTAACTCATGTTTACAGCTATACAGTGCATATAAAAAGAATTCACCCCTTGGAAGTCTTCATATTTTGTTATACCGTATTGACTCACAATGGAGTTAGTTTGACTTTTTTGACATTTATCACTTTAATATGGCACACATAGGTCAAGACTAGTGCAGCCAATTCGTGTTAGAAGTCACATAATTAGTTCAAGGGAGACCTGCTATCTGTAGTCAAGGTCCAACTTGTGGTGAGTCAGTATCATGGGACCTACACAATGAAGACAAAAGAACACTCCCAGCAACTCTGTGAAAAGGTGAACAGCACAAGTCAGGGGATAGAGACAACAAAATATACAAGCCATTGAATATCCATTGGTGTTCAGTTAAATCAGTCATTAGGGAATAGTAAAAGTATGGAAATAGAAAGAGACCAGGCAAGATGAGGACTAGAGAGACAGGCCACCCAGAGTCCTGTAATTACTCTGAAGGAGTGGCTGAGACTGGTGAGACTGAACATAACATTTGTTGCCCAGGTACATCACCAGTCAAGCTTTATGAGAAAGGTTCAAGGAGAAAGCCACCATTAAAAACACACACACACATGACATCTCAGCAGAAGGGCACATTGAACACACTCTGAAGACAACTGGAAGAAGCATCTACTGCCTGATGAGACCAAAATTTGGGTTTCTGGCCATCAGACTAAACAGCATTTTTGGTGTAATCCAGTCACTGCACATTCTCAACAACACACCAAGACTGGTGGCGGACAGAATCATTCTATGGGGATTCTTCTCTACAGCAGGAAGTCTTGTGAGGATTGAATGGAAGATACAGCAAAACACAGGGAAATCTGAAAGAAAACTTGCTATAGTCTGTGTTATATTTGCAATATGTACATTTTACGACAGTGTGTTCTTGTTTGCCGTAAAGTGTTTGGGGTTAGAGGGTGAGTTTCTGGCGGGATTAGTGGTTCGGAAATAAATTCCTTTCTGAGACAAACTGCACCTGTACGCTCTTGCATTGTATGCAACAGTCTGCATGAAATCTGCATATTAGGAAAAGATTTGTTCTCCAGCAAGAAACAACGACCCCACGGATAAAGCTAAAGCTACACAGGAATGGTTTAAAAATGTCTTGGAGTGGCAGAGTCAGAGTCCAGATCTCAATCCAATTAAGAACTTGTGGCTGAACTTGATGATGGCTGTTCACTCACGATTGCTACGCAACCTGGTAGAACTAAGAAGAATGGGGGACAGTTGCAGTGCCCAGATGTACAGAACAGATAGAGTGACCTGTGCACATAAACTCAAGGATAAAGTGGAGCATCTACTGAATAAGTGACTTGAAGGGGGTGAATATTTACGTGATCGGCTGTTTTGTGTTTTATATTTGAAATTAATTTAGATCATTTTGCAGAGATCTGCTTTCACTTTGACCATAAAGAGTCTTTTTCTCTTGATCAAAGTAGGAAAAGTCCAATTAAATCCACTGTGATTGAATAAAATGTGGAAATATCCAAGGGGCTGAATATTTTTTATAGCAACTGTAATTAAGTAGCTCTCTCCTATTCTTTTTGCAGTGAGTAAGAAATCTGCATGTGTGAAGAGATTAATGATCATGCATCGTTTCACAGCATTTTCCTTAAGAAGCCAAAAATGCTGTGTTAACTGACTTCTGTTTGTTTGTACCACTCCACCACCCTTTTGTAAATGTATGTTCTTCAGTTTGAATCTGCTGCCAGCTTTAATGAGTTAGAGCTGGCCACACACCAAAGCTCTCAATCAAATGGTACTTAACATGGCTCCTGGAGATCATCTACTTGTTTTACATGAGAAATAAATTAGAGTCAAACACCATTAGCCCATAAACTGCACCTCTGCTTCCACCGAACAAATTCTGAGTGCACAGTACAGCAATAATATAGAAATTGATTCAATTAAATGTTCACTTTACTACTGCAAATCATGCCCTTGGAACTGGAATAGAAAGCGTTTTAAAATCAGGTTGCCCAAGTATGGATTTTTTGTTTTGTCAACTACGAAGGCGAGTCTGCTTATAATAAAGCCCCCCGCAGTGAAAATCCCCACCTGCAATATGTTTTGTTGCTAGTTTTTTCAGAGATTATTTATTTTTGGTTGAAGTTAGTATTAGGGTTAGCTTTAATTATTATTAGTTAAATGATTGTCCTACTCTATGTCAGTAAATGTGCCCTCAGTGGACTGGCATTCGTTCCATGCTTGTTTTTTTGCCAACTAAGTTTTTTTTTTTATGTTGCAGCAACAAATACCAACATCTACTCACAAAACAGGTTGAGAGGACAAAACATTCAAACATTATGAGAAAAAAAATAGCACCTAGTTCTATTTGTAGTCTGATTTGCCTTCTTAAAACAAATGTCTTAATACAGAGAAGCGCGTCATCAGACAAGAGTCTTTGGCACCAAAGGAAGACATGCAGTTTCCAAGTCTGGAGATTGCATATGAAGTCTTCTGCTGTGTTCAGGTGGCTTGGCTTAGAGAAAATAATAAAAGTTTGGATGATATGAGAAGCTGTAACAACCAGACAGACACTGAGTAAAACGGCGGCAGGGTGTGGTGGCTCTTCTTTTTTGCATTATCCAAGTTGAACTTTGTGATGGACAGCCAGCAGCTCAACCTGGCCGGGATGCCCAAAGGATGGAAGGATGGGGGAAGGCAGCTAATTTTGGACACTGCCTCTCCCAAAATGCTAGATGGCAGCTCCCCTGGAGTGTAGCGGTGCCCTGGATTCCCACAGGGCATCCTGGGACTTGGAGTTTGGCTTCTCAGTCCTGTTGGGTACTGTGGGTGCCGCCAGGAGTAGCTGTGAGAGGACCGGAGGAGACATGCCTCATCCATAGCCCGGAAGTACTCCCAGGTCACAAGGATAGAAACCCAGAAGTACTTCTGGGCTTAAGAAAAACAGCCAGTTCTTCATTAGACCCGGAAGTGCTAGCAAGTCACGTGGTCGGAAGGACAGAAACACTTCCTGGTCAAGGACTATTTAAAGGACTGTTGGGAACATAGCAAACAAGCCAGAGTCGGGTGGACGTGGACAAAGCTTGCTGAGAGGTGTGGAGGAGAGTTGGAGAAAGAATTGTATTGTATTTGTGATTATTTACCTGTGTTTATTTGTGGCTGTGGTGCTTAAGGCACTGTCACTAAGAAGGAAGAATATTAGAATACTTCTTGGGACTTTTACTCAGTGTCCAGAGCATCTGTCTGTTGGGGTTAATGGGGCAACAGCGACCCGTAGTGTTTACAACGTATTTAAAGAATCAGAGTCACAAGGATCTGCGCTGGTATTGGGAAGGCTGTCGGTTTATATCCTTTTACTGCCAGAAGGGATCCTACTCTGTTGGGGCCTTGAGCAATTCCTTAACCTGTAAATTGATCCAGGATTGCTGTACAATAGCTGACCCTGCGCTCTGGCCCCAAAAGGTTCATGCGACAAGACAATATCACCTTGGGGATTATCAAAGTTTATCAAAAAATGCAATTCCACATATACCTTTTTTTCTCTCTATCACCAGAATTATTCCAGTAAGTTCTTGCACGTCCTTGATCTCCTACTGTATTTTGTTTTCTTAGTTTGCATCTGAATGTCACTACTACCTGCTAAAATATTTTTTATATACAGTACATGCAAACTAAAGCTACTGTCAGTGTAAAATACGTTAATGTAGTGAAAAACCACACGGGTCTCCATAACCCTCTTTTTGTTCAGAAATCTGCTGTGTTGGCTGATAACTAATCGCAGCCGTTATCCACAAAACAGAATCCTTTGGATTACAATGAAGCTGTCTCACCTTCATGATCTATAAAGGGAAACTCTCCTACTCTGTAGATGGGACAGCTTCCAGACTGTGAAACCCGTCTGTAAGTAATAAATTACAAGTTTATGTTCAATAGCACAACAAGGATGTAGAGGATAAGAAGAAAACAACAAAATATATGTTTAAAATAATATAAACAATAGTAATAATAATAATATGTTCAAAATAAAAAGAAAAAGAAAAGGAAAAACAGAAAAGGAATGACTTAGAAAGCAGCCGTGATCAACACAACATATAACCAAGAGACTGGGATATGGCCGCGTTTTAAATAAAATCTAATTTCAGACACATTTCGAGGAATAAATCATCCTCTTTGGGGCATTGCAGTTCTATAAAATAACAAAGAAATATGACAATAACACAATGTGTATTGAAATAAATTTAGAAATATTAGGGAAATAAAGGAATAAGGAAAGTAACAATAAGTAATTAAAAGTGAAATTTCTTTTACTGAAGACAAACAAGGAAAAAATGTTGAGAAAAAATTTTCAAACAAAGTGGTACAAGCTTCTGATGAGATATATATTTGAAAGAAAACTGAGTGTTATTCCTGTTTTATTCCTAGAGAATATGACGGTTTACATCTCACTCATAAGAACGGTGTGGAGGCAGCTATCAGTAAAATCATTTTTTATGCAGCTGTATGGAAACAGGATTATACAGAGAGAGAATACTTGAATATATGTAAAAAACTGAGATAAGCATACACTGTCACGTATGCGTGTCAGAGGATCACCTTCTGGGCTTATCTGAGGTAAGCGATACCACCCCGAGGCGAGAGGGGGCGCTGTCGCTAACACAGTCATCTCTTTTTTCACCCACAGCAGTGAGAAGAGGCCTAGTGAGGGGAAATAACTCCGCCCCTTCTGGTGCCTTATAAAACACCATATGTCCCAGAGAGGGGCATCTCAGTCTGGACCAACTGCACCCAGAGTGGAGCTCCTGAGAAGATCAGCTCTATCAAGTTGCTACCATTAGAGAAAGAGAGAGAAAGTTACAAAAACGTTCTCTTATTTTTGTTTAACTGTTGTGGCGGACGGGTGGGGCTTATGGAGGATGGAAGACCAGGAGAGGAGCAGTACCTCCCGTGGAACACGAGAAGGCAGCCACCGTTGTGGTTGTTGGGGCCACGGAAACAGATCTTGTAGGGTGCCTGGATGGCTCAGAAGCCATGGTATGCAGCACTTCTGCCACACCAGGAACTGCTGCCGGATCAGGAAGCAGGTACACCCGGAGTGCTTCCGAGTGCCCATGCAGCACTTCTGCCACACCAGGAAGTGCTGCAGGAAGGTCATCAGGGAGCACCTGGAGCACATCTGGGTGCATTATGAAAGGGGCCGCCTCACTCCATTCAGAGAGCCGGAGTCAGGAGGCAGAGGACAGAGCACAGAGCTTGCGAGTGGAGGAGTAGAGGCGACAGAAAACGTGGTGAAAGAGAAAGGAAGGTCTGATGGGTTGGTGCACGGTGTGTATTGTGCTGAAGAAGAAAATAAAAACCGTGAGCTTGTGTAAGTGTGCCTCTTGTGTCTGTCTGTGCCTGGTTAAGCGCTGGTATAGCGCCATCTACTGTCACACTGTCTTTTGCCTATCTTGTCTATGATTCTTTGTGTTAGAATTTAAAGGGGTGGCCCTCCTGGCACCCCGACACTTCCTTGGCGTCCACAAGTGTCCTTCCACCAATCCATGGCACATATCGGTGGTATATAGGGACTTAACCTCTAAGAGTAAAATAATTGTTAATAAATTAGACAAGCACTTCCAGAAAGCATCAAAACTGTATGAAAGTAAAATTAAATGCAAACAAAAAGAACATGTTATGAAAAAAGGTAAAAATAAAAAGTATAAAGTATGTGAGTAATGGATGCCTAGAGAAAGCTGTATAAAACAATTCGTGTAACCGACTGGAATACAACTCAATGGAAATAAAATGTGGTCGTGTGTTTGAATTCCTTTGTTATTTTGTTGAATTTCAATGCACCAAAGAAGATCTATTCCTTGAAATGCACTGCCAATTGCATTTTGACAGGTTTTATTTAGAACACTGTCATATCTGAGGCTATTGGTCATATTTTGTGAATATCACAGCTGCTTTCTAAGATTATCCTAAATTTTTTTTCCTTTTTCCTTTTATTTTGAACATATATATTTTGTTGTTTCCTGCTTATCTTCTACAGCTTCTAAATCATGTGTGATGTCAGACTGGGTCTCTCCCAGTTCCGCACTTCACTGCAACCTGGACCCTTTCAATCATAAATCACAGTTAATAGGTACATTAGGGTTACATTTCTTGTGCATTACCATGTTTGATGTTACCCAGAATACGTTCTTGCTTCCAACAAACCTAAAATTTGGTAGAGCATCTCTTAAGATGGATGGCTGGATATGATTCAGTTTTAGACCATACACTGAGTTTTGGGAATGTATATTAGTTTGCACTGAAGTCTTATAGATCAAAAGGAGCATTTTATCTCCTTAAATGAGCTCAATCTTTTAATTTTGCATTAATCTGGAGTTGACGTACAGCAGTTTAAAACTTTAGCTGAAACTCATTTTATCGTTCTCCATGTTTTTATACTACATATGCAATAAAAATAATAATAATAAAATACCTTTATATAGCACTTTTCTCACTTCTCAAAGCACTTTACGTACAATTTATTGTTTTTTTGTGTAGCCCAAAATCACACAGGAAGTGCCGCAATGGGCTTTAACAGTCCTTGCCTCTTGACAACCCTCCAAGCCTTGACTCTCTATGAAGACAAGGAAAAACTCCCAAAAAAAACCTTGTAGGGAAAAAATGTAAGAAACCTTTGTAAAGGCAGTTCAAAGAGAGACCCCTTTCCAGGTAGGTTGGGCGTTCAGTGAGTGTCAAAAGAAGGGGGTCAATACAATACAGTACAATACACAGAACAGAACAAATCCTCAATACAGAATAAAAATAAAAATTTTAGAAGTACAGAGCAAAATTTAACAGTAGATGATATCACATAATAAGATTTGGATATGTTTAGAGTCCTGGAGACCTCATCCATTAAGCTGTCTCCCCCATTGGCCATTCCACGGCTGAAACAGTGCTGGGCCAGCCAATCTGATGAAAGGACCCCTCTTTCCCACGATTCCTGCGATCCTCCATCAGGGATGACTTTACCTTAGGCAGACAAAACAACTTGGCAGGTGGGCCTAGGCACCAAGTGCCACATTTGAGTACCAAGAAGAGAAACAGAATAGGTGAAGATTAGAATCCAATTATAACTATCATGTTACTTATGTTTTAGTGCTAATGACTAACAACAGAGATGCAGCATGTACAGTTAATCAGCAGCTCTAGTCAGGATATGCTAAACTGAAGTAGTGAGTCTTCAGCCGGGTTTAAAAGCTGAGACCGAAGGGGCATCTCTTATAGTAGCAGGCAGACCATTCCACAGTTTAGGGGCCCTGTAAGTAAAAGCTCGACCTCCCACTGTTATTTTATTAATCCTTGGAATCATAAGCAGACCGGCATCTTGAGATCTTAATGTGCGCTCTGATTTGTAAGTCATGATAAGTTCAGACAAGTAAGCCGGACCTTGGCCATTTAATGCTTTATATGTTAAAAGGAGGATTTTGAAATCTGCCCTAAACTTAACCGGGAGTCAGTGTAAGGATTTAAGAACTGGAGTTATGTGTTTGTATTTTCTTGTTCTTGTAATAATTCTTGCAGCTGCATTTTGGATTAACTGGAGGCTGTATAAAGAACAGTTTGAACATCCCGTGAACACCGCATTGCAGTAGTCAATCCTACTAGAGATAAATGCATGAATGAATTTCTCAGAATCCTGTTTATTTAGAAAGTGCCTTAATTTCCTAACATTTTTAAGATGGAAGAAACATGTTTTGGACAACTTTGTAATATGCGCTTTAAATGACATGCTAGAGTCAAAGATAACTCCTAGATTGAGGGCAGTAAAATTAATTGGGATTCCAAGTGAGTTAAATGATGACAAAATATTGTTGTGATCAGCGTCATTCCCTCCAACAATTAACATCTCTGTTTTATCTGTATTTAAAGACAAGTAGTTCTCATTCATCCACTCCTTTAATTCACTAATACAACTAATTAAATACAACATCGAAGAAACTTCATTTGATTTAAATGAAAGGTATAACTAGGTGTCATCTGCATATGAGTGAAAATTAACATTATGTTTCCTAATGAGAGATCCCAGTGGAAGCATGTAAAGTGAAAACAGTAAATGTCCCAGTACTGAGCCTTGCGGGACACCATATTGAACTTCTTTGTATAATGATGGAGTACTGTCAGCACATTTCTGTACATATTGGAATCGATTTGATAAATAAGAACTAAACCAAGCGAGCACGGTGCCTGTAAGCCCCACACCATTTTCTAGCCTGTGCAGTAAAATAGAATGGTCAATGGTGTCAAATGCTGCACTTAAGTCCAACAACATAATTACAGTGGAGTTTCCTTCATCAGAGGATATCAGAATGTCGTTTACAACCCGTGTTAGTGCCGTTTCTGTACTATGACCAGTGCGGAAACCAGACTGGAATTTTTCAAATAAATTGTAATGTGTAAGGTGTGTCTGAAGCTGACTGGCGACTACTTTTTCTAGTATTTTAGAGAGAAGCGGTAAATTTGAAATAGGCCTATAATTATTTAGTATGTGTGGGACTAAGTCTGACTTTTTAAGTAATGGTTTAATGACTGACACTTTTAGTGTATCAGGTACTGTGCCATGCAATAATGAACTATTGATAATGTTTAGAATAGGCGCTGCAAAAACATCCATTGCACTTTTTACTAGTTTTGTTGGCACTGGATCTAGGAAACAAGTAGTGGGCTTCATTTTAGAAGTTAAAGTTAAGACTTTCTGCTTAGTTACAGAATTAAAATTACTAAAGTGCTGAATCAATATGAGACAGGGTCTGCTAAGCTAGTATTTGGTTTGTACTGTGATGCTGAGATCTGGAATCTTATATTTTTATTTTTGTCATTGAAGAAGTTCATAAAGTCTGTACTGCTAATATCTGTTGGTATTTTGCACTGTTGATCTGAATTTCCATTTGTTAATTTAGCCACTGTTTTAAACAGTACCCGAGGATTTTTATTATTGCTATCTATTAATGTAGAATAGTATTCTGAGCAAGCCCTAAAGAAGGCTTTTTTATTTTTATTAACACTCTCTGTCCATTCAATTTGAAAGACATGTAGCTTTGTTGTACTCCATCTGCGCTCCAATTTTCGGCACTCTAATTTAAGAGCTTGAGTGTTTTCATTAAGCCAGAGAGAGTTTCTATGTGCTTTGAACACTTTTGTTTTAAGGGGAGCCACTGTGTCCAGAGCATCTCTCAAGGTCACATTATAATGTGATGTTAGCTGATCTAAATGGTTTTCCGTGTTTACATTTGATGTTAACTGATCTAAATTGTTTTCCATAATTACACTCGACTTACTCAAAGTATCTATAAATTTTGAAGCAGAATTACAATCTAGATGTCGCACTGTCTTTGTTTTAATCTGTGAGTGTGTTGGCAAGGGCAGGACTAAATCAAATGTAATTAAGTAGTGATCGGAAAAAACTTCATTTAATGTAGTAATATTTAAATTTTGAATTTCAACTTTGTAAGTTATAATTAAATCTAATGTGTGGTTATGATTATGAGTTGGATCTTTGACAATCTGACAAAATCCTACTGAATTTAACAAATAAGTAAAACATTTGCTAAAAGTGTCAGTTTCTACATCAATGTGTACATTAAAATCCCCCATCAGTACTACATGATCATAATTTATAGCCAAATCAGATAGAAGGTTGCTAAATTCAGTCATGAACAATGAATATGGCCCTGGTGGTCTGTAGACTAGCACAATAATTGTGTTGGAATCTGTTTTAATATTTAAAATGAATGCCTCAAAGGATGTAAAGTTGCCTACATTTTTAGAAGTGATTTGCATTTTGTTACAATGAATTATTCCAAGACCCCCTCCTCGACCTGAATCTCTAGACTTATGAAGGAACGAGTATCCATCTGGTGACGCCTCAGCTAGGGGTACAGTGTCACATTTACTAAGCCAGGTTTCAGTGAGAAGACGCAGATCAGATTTTGTACTTAATATAATATCATTTACCAAAACAGCTTTAGTGCCAAGAGAGCGAATGTTTAATAAGCAGCATTTAAAACTGCATGGTTCTTTTTGAACTGGTGATATATTTTTTGTTTTAATTTGAAGTAAATTTCTATTACAGATGCCCCTGGTGGAGGGTCTGGTTTTATCCCTTGGTCTAATTATACACCTTATTTTTTGGTTATCAATTAATTTAAGGTTTGTATCAAGACTAAATTTACTGGATGCCCCACAACAGGGATTTTGGGTAACAGCTTCAGGGTAGTAACAGGTGGGATAAACAACAGCCTGTGATTTAAGATCACATGACTGCTGCCTGCGGATTGTAGAAGTAGATTGGCGTCCACCTATGATAAACTGAATTGACTGGACATCGTTGAGAAAGGTGCACATCTCTGTATTTAAAGTCCCACAGTTCATAAGGACAAAAACCAAGCTATGAAATCCAAGAAACTATTTTTAGATTTCTACAATCAAACTGTGGTGGGGTGTTGATCAGGGAAACCGTAGAAAACCGTTTGTAAAATTTTCAGAAGCACAGCAGCCTCAATAATTTTGAAATGGAAGAAGTTTGGAACCACTGCGACTCTTCATTGAACTGGCTGTCAGAGCAAACTGAGTAACCAGGCAAGAAGATGTGCAAAACATGTAGAATCTTGTCCAGAAGAGTCAAAGCTGTAATTGTTGCCAATGGAGTTTCTACAAAGAAATCAGTTTTGGGTTTCAGTACTCATATGAAGGACAGATTTCAGTTTTTGATTTTTAATACATTTGAAAACATGTTTCCACTTTGTCATTATGGGTTATTGAGTACAGAATGATGTGCAAAAGGAGCAAATTTATTCATTAGATATATAACACAATAAAGTATGCAGAAAATGAAGCAATCTAAATACTTTCTAAATTCACTGTATGTATTGTATATATGTATGTATAGATACTGTAAAACAGTAGACACAAACAAGATAAATATTTGGGGCGCCTTAGAGGACTTATGGAAAAAAAAGAAAGGCAAACTAATCAGGTAATGTTTTGGTCTTATTCAGACCAGTAGTCCAAATCATGACTGACAAAAGAGGGTGGTGGCACCCTTTCAGAAGTGTCCAGACTGGAAGGGGTGGGGCCAAGGGGCAATAACCCAGAAGTAATGTCATTGGGACTGTCTGCAGGAGAGAAATGAGGAGAAGCATTAGACAACAGTGCCCTCGACTCTTGGTGGAATTACAATCAGACAAACCCTTAAGTTGTCTCCTAAGCACTCATATGTGACAATATACAGTGTATATATATATATATATATATATATATATATATATATATATATATATATATATATATATACATACATATAAACATTTTAAGACATTTGCAATACACATACTGTACATGTACACATAAGATGTTTTACAATGATATTTTTCAGTACCAGCATACATCTGATTTAGGCAAGAAATTAATGCTTTGCCTTTAAGAGAAGCCATATTGTGTACTGTTGTCAGGGTCACAACCCTTGTTTCTAGGGGTGGAGTCTTGGGGTTGTGACCTTGACTTATTTAGCGGGCGGTATAAAAGGTCAGCCTTGGCCATGGACTTTATCTAATCTGTAGATAAATCCTTGCTTCCCTCTGATTTATTGTGTATTTGATCTTCTAGTTTTGCCTGGTTTTTGACTCTTTGCCCATTTTTTTTTTTTTTGACTTTGAATTTGCTTCTCGTCAGGGTTTCAGTTGCTGCTATTTATTTTTCTTTTCTTTTGTTTTGTCTTTTTTTCCCAGGATACTCAGGAATTCATTATCCTGTTTCCCTACCGAGTCAGGACAACATCTCACTGAGTGTATTCCAATTAGTCACTTAATGCAATAGTCCAGTGCCGATCCATGATTGGATTCTGTCTTGCTGCCATGATAGTTTTTGATTCCATGCTACAGTAAAATTGATTTAAGTCAGATCAGTTGAGATGGATTGATAAATATTAACTGACTAAAAATAACTTTCGTATTTCCTCATTCTTCATATCTCCCAGTTAAGAGTCATTTCCTAATTTCTGATTTAAATAACCCTGTGCTCTGACCCCCAAAGGACATGTGAAAAGATAATTCCCTATCAGGGATGAATAAAATGCTGTACATGTGATAATAATGTCCCTATAGACCTATAATAAATACACTAGGTGAAGTTTAATATGGCAGTATGACGATGATTGTGATGTATATGTGTATGTTTCCCAAAATGAATTTACAGAGCCATGCTTAAGACTAAGAGGTGACTAAAAGATGTTCTGAAGACCCAAATAAGTCATATTATTGCCAGTAAAATAGTTTCTAACAGATCTTCTGAATAAATGTCATTGCTCAGTTTCCACTTCTGAAGGATTACAGTTTTTCACTTGCTTTGTTAGTAAATGTGCTGACTATTTGGCATGAATGATATACAACATAAGTACCTGCCAAATCCATTATTTAGTTGAGTGTTTCTTACCTGTTTGTTCTTCCTTCAGAAAACTGAAAATTTTTTGTCATAACAGGAAGATTCTGTTTGCTCAAAGTTCTCAATTTTTTAACCCCTATTCTCTTATAGATTATTGGTCCATTGAAGATCTCTACAGGGAGTTAGTACGAGTTTACCTTGATGCTGTTGTGAAAATCCAGGGGCGACAGCCTGATCCTGCCACCTTGGAGGGCTGCTCCCAGTTAAAGCCGGACAACTATTTACTGGCCTGGCACACTCCATTCAATGAAAGAGGTAGGCATAATGCTTTGGAGTTACTACCATACTGGGCATCATAAGCCATGATGCAAATGGTTCATAAGCGTCTAGGATTTTTTGTAGTCTTTAGTAATGATTTATTAGTAGTCTCTATAGTTTAAAATTACAATTTGGAATATATATTTTTTCTCTCTTTATTAATATTTTATTCACATTAGTTATTTCTTCATATGCTAAAATATGTTTACAGTAATCCCTCGCTATATCGCGCTTCGACTTTCGCGGCTTCACTCTATCGCGGATTTTATATGTAAGCATGTTTAAATATATATCGCGGATTTTTTGCTGGTTCGCGGATTTCTGCGGACAATAAGTCTTTTAATTTCTGGTACATGCTTCCTCAGTTGGTTTGCCCAGTTGATTTCATACAAGGGACGCTATTGGCAGATGGCTGAGAAGCTACCCAACCAGAGTGGGTATTTACGTTTTAAATAAAACTCCTCAAATATATTGTGAGCACGGGGGCTGTTCGCACCCCTAGAGGATATGGACATTCCTCAAAAAACGCTGAAAGATTACCTTCACATTGCTCTCTTCCTTGCTGGGCTTACATGTGGCTGCTTTGTCAAGCGATATGCTTCCTGCATGGTGCTTCGCATACTTAAAAGATCAAACATCACATATTGATTTTTGATTGTTTGTTTTTCTCTCTCTCTCTCTGACATTCTCTGCTCCTGACAGAGGGGGTGTGAGGAGAGGGGCTGTTTGCACACTGGCCTAGAGGATACGGACGCTCCTCTAAAAAATGCTGAAAGACTACCTTTACATTGTACATCCTTGCAGCTGCTTTGTCTGGCGGTGCTTCGCATACTTAAAAGCCAAACAGCCCTATTGATTTTTGTTTGCTTTTTTCTCTCTCTCTGACATTATCTGCTCCTGACGCGCACTCCTTTGAAGAGGAAGATATGTTTGCATTCTTTTAATTGTGAGACGGAACTGTCATCTCTGTCTTGTCATGGAGCACAGTTTGAACTTTTGAAAAAGAGACAAATGTTTGTTTGCAGTGTTTGAATAACGTTCCTGTCTCTCTACAACCTCCTGTGTTTCTGTGCAAATCTGTGACCCAAGCATGTCAATATAAAACTAACCATATAAACATATGGTTTCTACTTCGCGGATTTTCACCTTTTGCGGGGAGTTCTGGAACGCAACCCCCGCGATCGAGGAGGGATTACTGTATTTGAACTACTCATCTCAGTTAAAAGAGGCTTGCAGGCTTTTAATGAATTCTGCCCAACCCTTCTATCCATTTATCTGCCTTTATGAATTACTAGGTGAAGTATCCAGTGTTACGCAGGTATGTCTGTATAATGGGTTAAAATAAAGTAAGCAGATATTGATATTTTTGCATAATGTTTTTAGCATCCTTAAAATGAACTTGATTTCCTTATGTTCAAAAAATATGGCAGGGAAAAAACAAAGAAAATTTGTTGAAAAACACTGGAGAAAAAAATGAATAAGGAAGAAAATCAGAACACAACCATATTCAAAACTACAGAAGAATTAAGCCCCATATGCAAAATAGAAATCATACTGAAAAAGCATGCAAAAATGTCTAAACCCTTTAGGCAAACACACTACTAACACAGCAAAAAGTTTTTTATCTTTTATCCAGAATCTCGGACAACCAGGAAGTGTGTGACACTAACATTTGTAGTGTTGCAATGTTGAAATTACAGCTTCTGGCTGTCACATATGAGTAATGGCACACATATACCAGCAAAATGGCGGCAACCACAAATAACAATGACGGCATTGCATCAACACATGACATATTGTTAAGTATGCTGACTCGCAAAAGACAGTAAAAAGGAATTGTAAATAAGCAAGTGTTATGGCACTCAGGGAGATTTTTCGTCAAAGCCAAAACACAATCAGAAAATTCTGAATCAAAAACAACAGTGGAGATTCAAAACACCTGAAGGACTAAATAATGATCTATTAATGCAGTGAAACAAGGTTTATCTGTCAAACTCGAATACCCTAGAAATATCTGTGGTGATCTTCATATTGTCGCCTGATTGACACTACAAATGAGCACACCCCAGGGAATTCTGGACAAGATTGCTATGGAGATGGCAGAAACAGAAACTTAACATTGTAGTGCCTAAATTAAAAAACAAAAATGGTGTCACGACAAAATGGGATTAAATGAACTTTCTCACAGCAAGTTCTGGACAAAATTAAAGCCCATATATAAATTCCTTGGGTCTCAAAATGTTATAACCCCGATAAGAAAAGTACAGGAATTTACACAAAAAACTATAAAAGTTGCATACCATAATTCTAAGATTGGCAAAACCATTTTAAACTGAAACATTATAAATAAATATGTATGCATATTGTAACATTTAGGTGTGTATATGTATTGTTTTGTTTATTAAATGCTTTTGTAGCAGTGAGTCATAAGTCAAAATGACAGTGATAACAGAATGCATTGGTAGAGGATGTTAAATCAGTAATTTACCATCTAATGTACCTAAAGATGTAGCCCAACCAAGCTTGTGGTGGCTCAGTAGCTTTCTTGAAGAGCAGATTCCAATTCAAGTGATGTAAAAGAGGCATTGATTACAGTCCTCTTGTTAGTTGTTGAGTGAAGCAGGTCAATGACTAATTGTAGTTCAGATTTTTCAAACAAAACATTTTTCAAAGACGTATCCACAGTAGAATTAAAATCTGTTGAAGTCTCAAGGTAAAATTATTGTCTGCTTTGGACTATGATGGAAAGCCGGTCTTGAGCTTTGCGGATAAACGATAGTGTCAGAGGAATACTGAATAATAAATACTGCAAATAAAGCAGCTATGTGATTGTTTTTAGTGTAACGTAAATATAGAGGATTCTTATAAAATTCCTTTTTGTCTTACATTCATTTCTAAATAAGTGACATTTGCCTTTTTTTTTACTTTGTAATAACAGGGAGAGACAACGAAAAAGGTTTGGGGAATTTGTACCCAGTATACTTAAAAATATACAAAAGAAATTGATGCTTTTACAATGAGTTCAAAACAGAACTGACACAGGTCGGCAATCTTATTACACTCCACTGTATCAATTAGCACATCCATGTTCGTATAAGCCATTTATAAACAGGTTGCAAGCCACTGGCTCAAAGACATGTTTTGAATCGTTAATATCTGGCCATAGCCTGGGGCAGTCCTTACACCAGACATGGTATGCTCTCGGAAGGGATGGCCACTCAGGGTCAAACCACCACTCTTGGCATAACCTCACCTGTTGTACCATAGAGACCCCATAGCATATTACAGAGCATATTACAATTGGAGGCTCCTTACTCAACGAGGTCATAATGAGCCCTCTGCGCCTCGCCTTTCAGGAATGGTGCCAAAATGCACCCAGTGGTGACGTGTAGCCATGCGTTCAAAGATGAGAAAATTGGACTCCGTACCATCATTGTTCTGCAACAGCATTAACATCTGCGTCTGTACCTTGAGGCTTTGTAGTTCTGTAGCCATGGTGTTTCAGACAGTTGTATGGTCCTGTTCCTCTGACATGGTGAACAAAAATCCTGCCAACTACACCACTATAATAATAGGCATGGATAAAGAAAAAGGTTTGGGGATTTTGCACCCCGTATTCTTGATAATATGCAAAAGAAAATTACATCTTTACAATGAGTTCAAAATGAAACTGACATAGGTATGCAAGATGGTGGACATATATGTTGGAGACATAGGTGGAAGTGTCATCATTAGGAGATGGGTATGAGAAGAGAGAGTATTACTGGACAGCGCCACCCCATGGCTCGGCTAAGAAACATTTATTTTTGAGCCCATAAACTGTCTCCTTGACAACTTTTATGGTTAACTTACCTCAAGCAGCAGTGAGTTGTGAGTTGTGTACACCCAGCATCTGACTAACTTGTACTGGGGTTCCGTTTTGCCATCAGGAGTGGCAATTGTATGAGTAAAATAGCAAAATTTACAAAATATAGAAGTCAAAGTGACCTCTCTCAAGGTAGATTTAAACAGAAATCGAATTCATAATTGAAGTCTCACAGAATGTTTCTCTCTTTTAAGATAGACAAATATGAATATTTAAAGATGATTTTGAACTGGAGGCGTTGAAATTTCAAAATTACATACAGAATATTGTATTTGAGATATAGCAATGACAATTGAACTATCGTGACAAACAAAATCGTTTTGTTCAGACAGACAGAGACACATGGCAATCACAGTAGGTGGTTTTCACATTATAGGTGAACACACATAAAAATAATAACAGGAATAGATCTCTCCATTGCTCATATGGGAAGAAAAAATCTAAGAACATACAAAAAGTAGACCTGAACTAAAATTAAAAATTTTAATTAAAGCACAAAATCGTGACACAAGTAGTAAATTAAAGTAGGTTCAAACAGACAGATAGAATTGGGTAGAGATTAAAATGTCAATTGTGTACGCACTACAAAATCTCATGAGAAAGTCAATGAAGTAGAACATCTTTTGCCAAAAAAGTATCATGTAAATTTATTTTCTTTAGACGATCTTTATCTTCTGTACATCCAAAATTATTACCATTTCAAAATGCACAAGGGCTATTCAATTTACTTACATTTAAATATGTTCATATACAGTACCATCTTCTTTTGGTTCCAGTTACTATTTTACTGCTTGTTCTTTCACAGTCTTGCGCTACACCTGAGACTGTGACATTCTTGTCATTTTCTATCTTGTTTTATTTAGGGTCAGGATTTGGTGCATCCACAAAGGCAATGTGTATAGGAATGCGCTACTGGCAGCCAGACAGGCAGGAGACCCTGGTGGAAGTAAGCATTGAAGCGGGAAGAATGACGCACAACCATCCTACTGGTAACTAAACCCATGAAAGGAAACCTTATTGTTAATATAACAGAAAGCAAACGCAGTTCATACTATGAATATTAAAAGTATTATTTTATCAAAACTTCTTGTAATGCTTAGTTAAGTGTTTGCTTTTTCTTTATTTCAAAAAAACAAGCTAAACTCATGTTTTGAAAATTATTGAAGGCATTGGTCATAGTCAACTCTTTTACACATCACTACTGCATATATTGCATTTTTGTGGGTTTTTTTTTTTGGTTATTTACCTTTTGAATTGTCCTGCAGGATTAGAGCAGTCAGCATTTAAGTATCAAATTAGACTCATATGACAAGAAGTCACCCAACTACACTGTTGAAGAATAAAATCATAACAGAATATAACATTAAAATATAATGCTAAACTACATAAAAGTAAAATAAACAAGTAAATGGATGCCTTATTATACCAGATAGAAAGAAAGAAAGAAAGAAAGAAAGAAAGAAAGAAAGAAAGAAAGAAAGAAAGAAAGAAAGAAAGAAAGAAAGAAATTTACTTTCCCAGGGATAAATCTGACTTTTTACAGATGCTCATTAATATGTTTCAGCCAGGATTTCTCCCTACTGGGGTTCAAATTCATGTTTTATGTCTCTTTTGTTTATTCTTGATTCTTTTATTTTTGCTGATAGTGTGCATCATTCTTTATGTTTGATTTTATTTATGTTCAGTATGTAAGCTGCCTTTGTTATGTTTCATGTGTTTTCTGGGCAGTCCCCAAAGAGGAAGGGGCCACATGCCAATCACTGCCAGGAACTGCCCGTCACCCTATAAAACTGGAAGTTCTTTCATAGTTAATTTGAAACGTGCTTAGGAGTGGTGATTTCTTTTGCGTTTTGAATGTAGTGTATTTAGTGATTTACTGGATTTTTGACATTTTGCTCTGTATTTTGACAACTCTTGGGATTTCATATTGAGACTTTAGTTCAAGTTGGATTGCCTTCTGGCAGCTCCTTTTGTCTTTTTGTGATCTACGGAGCTTCAATGCCTTTGAAATAAATCTTTTATTTTATAAAGATTCTACATGTCCCTTTTTGTATCTAGCCAGGTTTTTGATGGGATTTCCTCCTCTTGTGGGCCTTTTTAGAAGTAATTTTGGAATTTACAAACTTTAGGACTCCCAGATATAACAGTCGTTAAATAGATAGATAGATAGATAGATAGATAGATAGATAGATAGATAGATAGATAGATAGATAGATAGATAGATAGATAGATAGATAGATAGATAGATAGATAGACACACAACAATAGTCTGAACACACTAGAATAACTAAAAAGAAAAAAACTTCTGACTTGAAAGTCACAGTGAGGCATTATACAGACATATTGCTGTTGGTATAAATGAGCCCCAGTAGCGTTTCTTGACACACTTCTGCTGAATCATTTGTTGCCTGCAATGTAGTGTGTCAGAGAGAGAATATGCAGCCTTGTTCATGATGGCACTCAGTTTTGTCTTCATTCTTTCCTTCCACTGGGTCAAGACTGCAGCCCATAAGTGAACCTACCTTCTTAAGCAGTTTGTTGATTCAGTGGACCTCTCTTGAATTGATGCTACCAGCACAGTACATCACAGCCACAGCGTAGAAAATGTCACTGACCATAACAGAGTTATAGAACATATAAAGAAACTCTTTAAATATATATGTAATAGTAAGAACCTGGGACACCTGCCCCCCATGCTGTGTGCTGAAAATTCTGTTAAAATAGGCTGGAGTTGGTTATCTGCTGCTGGGTCAACTGCAAGTTGGCCGACTCACCATGTAACACATTTGTCACCCGATAGCTAATACAGGGAACACTTCAAACTGTATTGGACTCTTCACCCCGGCCATTCTTAGCTGGAATGAGGAATGCCCTATTCCTGTGGGTCTTGGACACCTGCAAAACACCTTTTTCTTTAGTAGAAATGGAGGGGCTCTCCACTGACAGACTCGGTCATGGAGCTGGCTTAGAGGTTGAACCCGATTTGTCCAGTGAGGACGGGGATGATTCCTGACCTTAGAATAAGCACATGTTGCAGATGATTGTTACTATGAAGATTAAGAGGGCCCTGATTTCAATACCCCACACTTTTTAGTTAAGATGGCTTCTTGCATTGTGCTGATTGAACACCTGGTGGTCCTAAGTGGCCATATAGAGATGGTTTTGAAAATTGCTCACACACATGTCTTGGGGGCTCATCTTGGTGTGAAGAAGATGAGGGATCACATTTCGGAAACCATGTTATTGGCTGAATATAGGCAGAGATGTGGAGCAGTTTTGTAAGTCTTGACCCCGACAGTCAAGTTATTTCCTCTCATAGACCCGCCAGGGTTCCCCTTTCACTGATGCCTATTTTGGACATCCACTTACCAAGAGTAAGAATGGTTATCAGTATAAGCTCGTGTTGGTCGATTATACAACAAGATATCTCAAGGTGGCTGCTTTGTGGAAGGCTAATGTGTAGGCTGTTGCCAAGGCTTTGTCGGAGGTTTTACTCGTATTGGCATTCCACACAAGTTCTTAACTGATCAGGGTACACCTTTTACCTCTTGTGCAACGAAACAGCTATGAGAGAACCTTGCAATTAAGCAATGGAACACCACTGTTTACCATCCTCAAACGAATGGCCTGAATGATTTAACAAGACTTTAAAGTAGATGATTCAGCATTTGGCTCATGGTGACCCGACTACCTGGGAGATGGTGTTGTCCTCTTTCATGTTCGCTCTTCATGAATCTCCTCATGCATGTACCAGCTTAGGTCCATTTGAATTATTATTTGGCAGGCGACCACGAGGGGTGAAGAATGGGTAAAGTCTGTCGATTGGTTGTTTCACTCAAGGAACACACTTCTAAATTGTCCTCTGTCACTGTGGAGCATCAGCAGCACACAGGAGGCACACAAACATAATTAATGATAGAAAAAGTAAACTCAGTGGATTCAAAAAAGGTGATTGAGTTCTTGTTTTGACCCCATCTGACCCACATTATTTTCTGGCAAAATCCCTGGGTCCTGCAGTGGTGGAGGAATAAATGAGCCCTGTGAACTATAAGGTTACAATTCCCGTCTGGCGAAAGCCCGTTCAAATCTTACATGTTAATCTTCTGAAGGAGTCTCTCAGACTGAGGTTGCTATTGGTGATGATTAGATGGACACTCAGAAGGCTAAGTTACTGATTGATTGAAAGGAACTCTGATGTCTTTTCGTCCTTGCCTGGCCAGACTGAAATTGCTTAAAACAAGATTGTGAATGAGCTTCGTGTTAAGCTACAGATGTGCCTGAATCGTTTACTGGAAGCTAAAAGGAGTGTGGTACGCAATGAGGTGATGCAGATGATTGAATTGGGTGTGATTCATGAGTAAAAGCGAATGGTGAAGTTCAACTCTTCTGGTTCAAAACCAGATGGCTCAATTCAGTTTTGTATAGATTTTACACACTTGAATAAGATTTCCAAGTCTGATGCGTACCTGATGTTGCGTATTGATGACTTACTGGAGAAACTTGGGCGTGCCTTGTATATTTCCACCCTGGATCTCCTGAAGGGCTACCTCCTCTGGAGGAATCCAGTTGTGAGAAGGCTAGATTTGCCATCCCAGACAGGTTGAACAAATTCATCAAACTCCGATTTGGATTTCATTGCATGCCTTTAACTTTTCAATGAATGATGGATCACATTTTGCAGCCCTATTCTGCATATTCTGGAGTGTATCTTGGTGATGTGGTTATTTTCAGTAATGATTGGTGGTCACATCTCAACTGCCTACAGGCTAGGCTTGACATTTTGAGGCAGGTGGGTTGACAGCTAACCCTAAGAACTGTAAATTGGTTATGTCGGAATCACATTATATGAGGTATTCTATGGGGAACGGTTTGAGTTGACTTCAGTTGAATAAGGTGGGTGAGGTTCCTGTGTATCCATGTCTGGAAAACACAAAAACACGTTCAATCTTTCCTAGGGCTCGCTGATTATTACAGTAGGTTCATCCCAAAATTTGCACATATAGCTGTCCCTGTGTCCCCACAAAGTTGGTTGTCCACTGCCAGGTCAACTGCAACTTTGCAGACTCACCATGAAATGTGTTTGTCACCTGACGGTTGATGTAGGTAACATTTAAACCAGTCAATGACCTGACTTGGTGCTCATTTATTGTCTTCTTTCCAAGGAAGGCTACTTGTTCTTTTAACCTGAAGCAGGGAACTAATGCAGGATGAAGTCATCATCATTACTTGCTTGCTGAGTTTTTTGAGTGCTGAAGTGACTGCTACCATTTGAAAATGCTTACATTTGTTCCTGTCTTCATAACAATAAAGCTGATTTTTATTTGGTCAAACAGGTCTGGGATCTGAAATCAGAGATTCAGGAGTTTTGTCAAATGAAAGGAAAACCCATCCCTGAACTAAGCAGCACTGAGTGGCTATCAGATTTAGCATTTGCTGTTGATGTGACTGCACTTATGATTTAACTGAATAGATAATTGTAAGGCAATGTTCTTTTTGCACATGATATGCACAGCCTAGTCAAGGCCTTCATGCGGAAGCTGCTGCTTCTCTCTCAACAAGTAGAGAGGAACACATTGACATTGACCTAATATGCGGGAATTGTATAAGAAAGCAACAAAGGGATTAAAGAGTGGAGCATATGATATTATACAGTGCATTCGGAAAGTATTCACAGCGCATCACTTTTTCCAGATTTTGTTATGTTATAGCCTTATTCCAAAATGGATTAAATTCGTTTTTTTCCTCAGAATTCTACACACAACATCCCATAATGACAACGTGAAAAAAGTTTACTTGAGGTTTTTGCAAATTTATTAAAAATAAAAAAACTGAGAAATCACATGTACATCAGTATTCACAGCCTTTGCTCAATACTTTGTCGATGCACCTTTGGCAGCAATTACAGCCTCAAGTCTTTTTGAATATGATGCCACAAGCTTGGCACACCTTTCCTTGGCCAGTTTCGCCCATTCCTCTTTGCAGCACCTCTCAAGCTCCATCAGGTTGGATGGGAAGCGTCGGTGCACAGCCATTTTAAGATCTCTCCAGAGATGTTCAATCGGATTCAAGTCTAGGCTCTGGCTGGGCCACTCAAGGACATTCACAGAGTTGTCCTGAAGCCACTCCTTTGATATCTTGGCTGTGTGCTTAGGGTCGTTGTCCTGCTGAAAGATGAACCGTCGGCCCAGTCTGAGGTCAAGAGCGCTCTGGAGCAGGTTTTCATCCAGGATGTGTCTGTACATTGCTGCAGTCATTTTTTTCTTTATTCTGACTAGTCTCCCAGTCCCTGCCGCTGAAAAACATCCCCACAGCATGATGCTGCCACCACCATGCTTCACTGTAGGGATGGTATTGGCCTGGTGATAAGCGGTGCCTGGTTTCAATCTTTGTCTCATCAGACCAGAGAATTTTCTCTCTCATGGTCTGAGAGTACTTCAGGTGCCTTTTGGCAAACTCCAGGTGGGCTGCCATGTGCCTTTTACTAAGGAGTGGCTTCCGTCTGGCCACTCTACCATACAGGCCTGATTGGTGGATTGCTGTAGAGATGGTTGTCCTTCTGGAAGGTTCTCCTCTCTCCACAGAGGACCTCTGGAGCTCTGACAGAGTGACCATCGGGTTCTTGGTCACCTCCTTGACTAAGGCCCTTCTCCCCCGATCACTCAGTTTACATGGCCGGTCATCTCTAGGAAGAGTCCTGGTGGTTTCGAACTTCTTCCACTTATGGATGATGGAGGCCACTGTGCTCATTGGGACCTTCAAAGCAGCAGAAATTTTTCTGTAACCTTCCCCAGATTTGTGCCTTAAGACAATCCTGTCTCGGAGGTCTACAGACAATTCCTTTGACTTCATGCTTGGTTTGTGCTCTGACATGAACTGTCAACTGTGGGACCTTATATAGACAAGTGTGTGCCTTTCCAAATCATGTCCAGTCAACTGAATTTACCACAGGTGGACTCCAATTAAGTTGCAGAAGCATCTCAAGGATGATCAGGGGAAACAGGATGCACCTGAGCTCAATTTTGAGCTTCATGGCAAAGTCTGTGAACACTTATGTACATGTGCTTACTCAATTTTTTTATTTTTAATAAATTTGCAAAAGTCTCAAGTAAACATTTTTCATGTTGTCATTATGGGGTGTTGAGTGTAGAATTCTGAGGTAAAAAATTTATTTAATCCATTTTGGAACAAGGCTGTAACAAAACAAAATGTGGAAAAAGTGATGTGCTGTGAATACTTTCCGGATGCACTGTATATCTTGATTTTCAGAAAGCATTTGGTCCCATAGGAGAACTTAGTCATTAAACAAAAGAAGGAATTCAAGGTGCTGTGTGTAGCTGGGTATAAAATTGTCTTCAACACTGTAAGCAGAAGGTTAACTTTTTCTAACATTAGTGATGTTAACAGTGGTGTTCCTCCTTCATTAGTCCAGTGTGGAGGCTGCTGCTATTTTAATATACATAAATTATCATAATAGTTTAATGTTTAATGTTATGTCTGAACCAGGATTCCACACTTAGCTGGGGTTCATCTGCGCTGATTGTGTCATCTTTGTTCATTAATCATTCTTTGCTTTGTGTTTTTATTTCTGTTTATTATATGCATCATTCTTTGTTTTTGATTTTGTCTATGTATGTATGCCTGTGTTAGGCATGTTAGGCGGGGCCACCTGCCAATCACCATCAGAAACTATCTTCCACCCTGTAAAGGCAGAGGGTATTCCAAAGTACCTTGTGGTTCATTGAGAGTGCCCTCTGGAGTTGATGAGTTCTTGTGTCTTTGTAGTGCTTTGTGCCATTTTTGATTTTCTGGATTTTTTCACTTTCTGCTCCTTTTCCTGACTTCACCATTGGGTTGTTGTATTAGGACCTTGTTTGCTATCAGATTGCCTTTGTACAGTCATCTCCTTTTGTCTTTTGTGCTCTACTGAACTTTCTTTGTTACAGAGCATTCTGAGAAAAAAAATCTTTAATTTTATAAAGATTCTGCATTTGCTCTTACATTTAGCTTGGGTTTGACAGTAAATCTTTCTCTAGTGGGCATTTTTGGAAGTGTTATGTAGTTTCGGAATTCAAGTTATAAAATTTAGGTTTGCGGATGATACTAAATAAAGTGTAATAGTGGATAATATGGAATTAATTGAACCGTTACAGAGGTACTTAAAAGTATACAGGCTTAGGCAGACTTGAGATAAATTTAATGTAAATAAATGTAATACATAGAAAGAAGAAATGTTAGATCTGAATATACAATGGGAGGTTTGAAACTTGGAAAGTATCCTCCCTTATGAGAAGAACTTAAGAGGCATAGTGGACTTGTTACATTACACGTCCATGAAGTCTGCAAAAGCCATTAGGAAGTGTTACAGAATATTCAGTTATATAGCACGATGTGTCACTGGAGGTTAGGTCTAAACTGTAAAATACACTAGTGTGGCCTCACCTGGAGTACTGTGTACAGTTTTGATTTTCTTACTACAAAAAAAGACATAGCAGCATTAGATAAAACTCAAGAAGAGCGACTAGGCTGGTTACAGGAATGTGAGGTACAAACTATAAGGAAAGACCAAAGGAACTGAACCTTTTTAGCTTAAGAAAATGGAGATTAAGAGGTAACATGATTGAGGTTTTTAAAATAATGAATGAGATTAAGTAGTAGATTAGAATAAGGCTGTTACTTTAAAATGATTTCTTCAAGAAGAGTACAAGGGCATCAATGGAATTTTGTCAATGCTAGATATCACACAGGCATAAGAAAGTTATTCTTCACATAGAGAATACATAAATTACGAAGTAGTCTGCAAGACACTAGAATTTTAGGGACTAGTAAAACCCAATATGATGTCATTTCCTAAAAATGAGGTGAATAGAATTGATGAACTTTGTTGGACCATGTTGACCTATTCTCATGAAAACTGTTCTAATGTTCTAATAAAAAGTCCTTTTTCTGTTTGCCCCCTGTAAGCCAGTGTTGCTCCTTTTGTAACAGTATTAAATGCTTCTTATCTACACTGAAAATTAATGTGTGTCAACAGGCGGTATATGATCTAGATGTGTTGTGTTTTCAAAAGTGCTGTGTTTTGATTATTTAAAAATCTAAATGGTTCGTGTAGGGTCTAAATACGTAGGTGGTGCATTTGCTAGCTCTACCGCCTCATGTAGTACAATCGCTATTTGCATAGAGTTTGTATGTTCCTCCATACTTACGTTAGCTTTTTTCCCTCACATCTATAAAAACCGGCCCAGTGTAAGCGAGAGTGAGAGTGTGTATGTGTGCACCCAGTGATAAACTGGCATCCCAACCAGGGCAGGCTCTCAGGATAAGCAGTGACCCCTGTGATCCTGAGTTGGATTGAGTAGTTCTGACAGTGAATGGATGGATGACTAGAATATGTAGTAAATAAAGCAATATTACAAAAAGAGTAGGAGCTTGCAGCTGTCATCCACTTTTTTATCTGTGATATTTTTAGCAGAGCTCTATGTGGCAAACAAGGCCGACAGTGAAATCAGTCAACAGGTTGTAGCCTTTGGTCTGCATTGCCCACGACAGCTGATCCTGCCAGAACTGTGTTTGTGAATCATTTGCAATCGTTCAAATACTGAAAAAGGACACAATGCTGATCACGATTTCCCTTGGTTTATCTTTGAACGTGTTTGTGTGAGAGTCAGACGCCACAGTGTTAAAAGTGAAACTGAATAACCAGTTATTTATTTTCATTAGACATAACAAACATGGAAAACAATGGGATGACCAAAGCTGTGAGCTCGATTTACACAATGATCATCATTCATTTGTAAGGCTTCTGATATTTTTAGATTTTTTACTACTGAGGGGTATTGTTAAAATGTATTGCAATGGAAACTTGGAACATTAGCGCTGCAGTTATCAGTCTGCATGAAATCACACACAGCCTATCACCGCTGCCCTATGAGCATTACAGAATATTTAATATTAAACTTAATAATCATTATTCTTAAAAGGCAATCACACAGAATTAGATTACAAAAAAACAAAAACAGGCAACTGAAACCTAAATCCTGGATTGCTTCTCCCATTTCAGCCTAATAACAAGGGATCTCAGCATGGCAAGTGGCTAAATCAGATAATCCTTACAGATAACATTGTCATATTTTTCCTGCCTCTGAGTTACACTGCTGGCACGTCTCTATTTTATTATGATTTTTCTTTATTTCTGTGTATCTGTTGCAGGTTTTCTAGGCTCTCTGTGCACAGCTCTGTTTGCTTCCTATGCACTGCAGGGCAAGCCACTCGTCGAGTGGGGACGTGAGATGATGAAGGTTGTCCCAGTAGCTGAAGATTATTGCCGAAAGACAATCCGTCATATGGCGGGTAAGATCCAGTCAACTGAACCACAATTGTTTTTATGTTATTTGAACAAGGAAGTCACATGACCCAATCACTATTATTATATTTATTCTGGAAGTTTGTTTTTTTTGTTTTTAATGCATTATTGAATTCATTTTGGATTGTTTATATTTTTCATTTTGTGTACTTGTTTTGTTATTGTGCCACTGCTTTGTGTATTTATTTGCATGGACACAGTCAGTTTGAAGCTTTTGGTTGTTGTGATGCTACATAGTTGATAGGCAGGTGATTCACATACTGTATCATGTGATCTAGGACGTTCTGGTGGCCATGATATATGATGGGGGCATCCATTTTGTAGCATCCAATTAAAAGGAAAAGACTTCAGATGAGACATAAGATTTGGAAAGCATTCTGGTGGACTTTGGTTTTGCCTTTTAAACTACAGGTAAAATTCCGTTACAACAAACTCCCAGGGACCTAAAAAATATTTTGTTGCAACAAATATTTTATTGTAATGAGATTCTGTATTTGTTACTATAGTGTTTTCTTTAACTTGCGTCCAGGCATTTGCAATCATTTCAATAGCGTTAATTTTAATCTCCTCCTGCCTACAAGTTATGCTGACGAGAATTTTTCTCTGCATTTCCTTGTGATGATACACCTTCAGGGTGCGAATGATACCCAAACCCAATAGCTGAAGTGCTACTGTGCAATTGGGTGGGAGGAATTCAACACAAACATTGTCTAAATGTGGAAGCATGTTGTGGGCAGCACAGTTATCAATCAAAAGCCGAATCATCCTTTTTTTTCTTCATATTGTGAGGTTTCTGAACTCTTTTGAGACCCCCCTCCACTCCCCACCCAACAGGAATGACACGCTGAAGTGAGTCCTGAAGCGCAATTGCAGCTGGGGCAGGGCAATAGGAGGCTCACAGCGCTGCAGTGAAGTGCCACAGAATCAAATCGTAAAAGATTGGGATTGTGCTATAAGTCCCTGTCTTGCACCCCAAAACACAAGGCCGAGTCTCAGTACTTTAGCAAAGCCAGCTTTATTCAGCTTGAAACAGGAACGGCACAGTTATTTATTATAGCATGATCTGCCACTCTGTTATACACAGACACAGCAGTCAGGCAGGGTTGTGCAGGTCAGTGATCAAGTAATCCTGTTATCTGCATTTACAATGTATGTGCTCCTAACTTTGCATCACCCCTCGAGATCTTTTCTGTTTACTTTGGCGGAGAGACGCAGCATATCTGTGAGCCTGCTATTGCCCCGTACAGACGCGGAGATCGCACTTCAGGACGCTCTTCGGCTTGCTGTCTAGTTGTGGGAGGTCCCAAGAGAGCTTACAAACCTCACATTTTCTTGAATGAGTGCTGCATTAATAGGAATGTTTCTTGAACGAGCATCACTGAACCACATAAAAATGGTCTTTTTCGACTCTTCAATTGCAGCAGTTCACATACGTTTGCAACCCGAGATTTTTCTTCTTTTTTTGCTCTGTCTTTCAAGAAAGTTGACAGTGTCGATGGCGAAATTCCGAATTCACTGGCAACGTCTTTTTTCTTTCTAATATGAACTGTTATCATTTTTTCGTGTCTGCCGTTTCTATAGGAGGGTGGCAATGAGTTAAATTCCAATGGATTTTTTCAAATGTTGATGAGCAATAAGGAAAAGGTGTTGCTGTAAACCTCCGAAAACAAAAACAGCAAAATAAAATGAAGAAAGAAGAAAGAAAAAACAAATTACAGTGTTTCTGTTTGGGGATCGTTGTGCACAACTGAGCTGCGGCCACAGAACTAACTGCTCTGAGGATGATTCATTCAGGCATTTCAAGGTCTTTTGTGCACTTCATTATAATGAAAGTATCTGCTGAATGTACTTCATAGTAACGAGATTTCTATAGACTCGTGTCATATGGGGAAACTGTCGGGACCATAAAAATACTTTGTTGTAATGAAAATTTCGTTGTAAAGATATTCGTTGTAATGGAATTTTACCTGTAGTTTGATGATTGCATAGCCTTTCTTAGGAAAGACCTTATTTGATCTCTGTCAGTGTGAGGAAATGCCAGCCAATGAATTTTGAAAGTACTTTGATCCGTTTTTGTACTTATTTGCAGGCACCATCCTTATAAAAAGAAAAAAAAACATTTGTTTTTTACCAATTTACCTTTCTCGGGTGCACAAGTGGAGCGGCCATGGGTTGTTGGGCTGGCGCGTGTTTCCATATGAAGGGCCCTTGGGTGGGGGCGCGTGCCTGCTGCCTGTCGTGCTCTGTCTTGTCATTCTTCTGGTGCACCCATAGAGTTTGGTGGCTGCAGTGCTTTAAAGTAACAAACAGGCACGTGGCGGGCGTAAGAGAAGAACATGGTGCGGAGTATCGGCAACGTAGGTGCACACATGGCACAGTCAGCACATATAACGTTTAGACCAGGCATGTGACTAGGGAGCATGAGGGGTGTTAGACCCAAGTCAGGTGATAGTTGACCCAGGATAAAAGCCAGTCTATACACCAGAAACTGGGAGTTCAGTTCAGACCAGTAGAAGGTCGATACGTGAGCTGCAGGGTGATGTATCGGAAGGTATTCCCATTTACCAGGACAAGTCAGCTTTAACCGACTTGTAGAGGGAGAAAGCACGCTAAGATTCTGAAAAGCTTATTAAAAAGGGGATCGATCCTTGTTATATATTTTTTGGAACATTATTTTTTGGCGCATGCCATGTGTTAAATGCAGTTTTTGGAACTTTTTTCATCTTGATTCATCATTGCTTTTTTTTTATAACTTCTTTATGGACTTTTGTTTTTCTTTCTTCAATAAATACACCTTTTTAGTTGTTAAATCAGCTGTGTCTGCCTACCTTATTGTGCCACTGACTCTCGGTCCTGATACTTCATGTCCTCAAGTTCTTGCTAAAGCCTGTGATAGGGACACTAGGGTATGATAGCCAGTCATTACTTACGAACTGTCCAGCAGGACTGTTCTTATTGTATTAGAACACAACACTAATGCGCGACTCTTGTGATCCGTGCTTGATGATCATGTGAAATATTAAGACTAGCTAATGTGTGTTGCTCATTATTTCAGTTACTTGCTGTCCCGCCATCCATTTATTCATCTATTTTCATAAACACTTAGTCCACTGACAGGCTGTGAAGGGTCAAAGTGTATTTAGGCAGCTTTAGGCAAAGGCATGAGCCAAACCTGAATGGCGCACAAGCTGCTCAATCACAAAAGGCCAATTTAGAGTAGTCATTATGCACGTCATTGCCCTGCAAGACGAAGCCTGGAGTAACTGCAGAAAATCCATGGAGGGATTAATTATTGGGTTGATTTCCTCTTATTTTTTCAGCTCTTTCTTTAGTTTCTTGAAGACATGTTCTCCATACCTCCATCTGTATCTCACACTTCCCTGTTGTTTGCGTTGGTGGTAAGATCATGTGATTGGAGAGGTCCATTGAGGATGCAGTGTGGACCAATCATATTGTGTCCTTCTCTCTCTCTTTCTCTCTTTTGCTGAGTCTCACAGCTTGTGTTCTGACAAAAACATCGGCCCACCGGGAACTGAGCAGGTAGTCCAGATAGCCATTTCCTCCCTACTTGAATTGGAATCTACTGTCTATTCAAGCTATTTCATAGCTGTGGTTTAAACGAAATTCCATTAATAAAACATATGTTTATGTCTCCTGCTAATACACCTCATTACATTCATTGACACTGATATCTTATAATATAATTTATCTTTACAAAACTATTTGATAAGAAAAAATGTTATTCCTGTGTTTGATGAAGTAATTATTAATGCTCCAACGTTCAAAACATTTACCTAATTACCCCAACACTTCACCATAAATTGATTTTTAAACTTAGTTGAGCTTGTGTAGTCCAAGTAAGGGTATCATAGTACCATGCCCAGTACTTGAATTAATCATGGATGGAGCAGCAGTCAGTTTGAGAGTACATTGGGACAATTTAAAGTCTCTAATTAATCTAAGAACAATAGGACACATAAAGTAAACAGGTAACAACAATGGCAGACCTACACTTTTGGGGGTCCTAAAGCTTGTACTGTTATAGGGGCCCCTTCACAACAAGTAACAAGATTTGGTTAACCACTGTTATCTTCTTCAAATCATGTCAAATCTCATATTAAAATTGTTGTACTAAATTACCTTACATGTCAAAGTCACTTTTGGGAATAAAAATTTACTATGCCATATAGTTTTCGAGTTACGGGGCAATGACAATTAAAGTCACTTCTGGGGCCTCTCCAGGATTAGGGCCCCTAAAGCTACTCAAACCATCCTATCTGGAACCAACAATCATGCCATGGTTCAAATGACAGAGATCACAATTTTCCCCATTGTGGTGTTTAATGTGAACATTAACCGAAACTCCTGACCTATATCTGCCTGATTTTTATCATTTGTGCTGCTGCCACATGATTGGCTGAATAGATAATTGCATGGATCGGCAGGTGTACAGGTGTTTCAAATAATTTAGTCAGTGAGGGTAAATACACACAGTTCGTTATCCATTTCTACAAATGGCATCATGGCAGACTATGGACTCTCAGTTACTGGTCAGGGTCAAACCTGAGACCTTACGCTTTGCACAGGGCAATAATTCCTTCAGTCCAGTAAATATTCATCAATTAAACATTTATTTGTCAATTCCTCTCTTGGCTTACTTTTCTGGTTTTGGGTCAAGAGGTGCTTTTTCTTATTTCAGTAGGACCCAGCTGCTCATGGGGCACACACCCCAATTCTGTCACACCAGACCAGTTTAGAGTAACCAGTCAACCCAGTGGCTTAAATTTGAACTGGGAAAAGAATGTGAATTACACACTTATATGAGTGCAAGGTATGAGCTTTGTGTAAGCACACAAGCCACTATGCCAACTGTTTATCATTTCAATATATTTTCAATTAGTTACTGGGTAATAGTTTTTAAAAATATTAATGTAAAAAACCTAATTTTTAAACTTAATATATCCACAGATTATATTTAAATAATGCATGTAGATATTTAGAATACTCTGCTTTTTAAGAAGTCCATTTCCCAAAAGTCAGTTATTAAATTTCTGTGGTCAAATTCACATGTACTGCTGTGCACAGCATATAATAGCATATATTTTGAAATTGTGCTATTTTTTTCACATTATGATTTTATTACCCTTGAATAATTTCATTACTGCTTTTTAATTTCTAGAATATCAGGAACATTGGTTTTATTATGAAGCAAAATGGCAATTTTACCTAGAAGAAAGAGGAATTGCAGAAGATGGCCAAAATAAACCCATTTATCCCGATCGTTTTGATCCTGAAGAAAGGGATAAAGTAAGTATGCCTAAATGACAGTTAGGAAGAACTTTTTTGTTACAAACTAAATCTGACTTTGCACCCCTCCATTTATGACACTGCAGTCTCTGTCCCACTCAGTCCAATTCAAGGGAAGCCATGGCCACCATCAGTAAACTTTGGGCACAAGGTAGGAAACGGTCTTGGAGAGGGCACTAATCCATGGCACACCTACACTTGAATCTCCAACTAACCTAACCTGCATGTCATTGGACACATGGAAGGAAAGCCATAGTATGTGGAGGAAACCCACGTAGACACAGGGAGAACATGCAGACTCCACAAAGATAAAGCCCTGGTATAGGATTCAAAACCAGAATGCAGGATCTGTGAGACAGCACAGCTAATTACTGTGCCTCCATGCTGCAATTCTGCTCCACTGATGATGGTAAATATTCTGGTGGAGTTAGTATTCCTGCTTCTAAACCAGCTGATAGTGATTCTTCATCAGCTAAAGCTGGTGGTGAAAATGAATAGATGGAAAATTGTTTTTTATACATTTTTTAACATATCACTGCTACACTCCAGCTACTTTTTTTTAGAAACCTCTGTAACCAGTAGGGGGTGCCACTGAGTCCCAAACCCCAGACACAATCAAATTCCTTACAACCATGGGTTCAAATGACGTCTGTTTTATTACTCACTGAATCAAAGACACCATTAATAAATAATTATTCCTCTTTCCTTCCACTTGTCCTAAGAGGTTTGTCCTCTGCCTCCCGATGCCTTAGGAAGGTGAAGTGGATCCTTTTACCTTTGACCCGGGAAATCTTCTGGGGCTACGACATGGTCCATCGTAAGCACCTCTGAGTCAGACAGAAGTCCTATAAAGTAGGGAATGTATCTTCCGGCAGTGCCATCTGGTGGCACCCACAGAACCCAGTAGAGCTGTACTCCAGGACTCCAACTCCCATCATGCCCTTTGGGCATCCAACGGGGACTCGAAGCCCAGGGACGCTGCCTCCTAATGTTTTGGGGGAGGCAGTACGTACATGCTGTTGTCTTCACTGGTCCTTCCAATATAGGGATTCCTGTTCCTATCCTGTCATAAAGCCTGTCCTTCCAATCTCCTTTAGGGTGGCATCTCATCCGGTCAAAGAATCTCCCTCCGGGAATACCCATCCATCCCCTGTGGCACTCACATCTTGCTGCACCCATGTTTACGACTGCTCAGCATTATATGAGAAGATGGCATGACCTACCACTGTATTCTCAAACCCACTTAATCCAGTTCAGAATTGTGGGGTTTTGGAGCCTATCTGGGCAGAAAGCAGCACTGGATGGACTGCCAGTCTAGCACAGAACCCGCCCTCACACCCAGATAGGGCCAAATTAGAATTTCCAACCTAACACACATGTTTTTAGAGATATGGGATGAAAAGCAATGCAGACATCAGGAGAACCATATGGACAATTTAAACCAAGGGAACTTGATCTGTGAAGCAGCAACACTAACACTAACTACTGCCCATAACTACTGCCCACTTTGCCGCCTAATTACAGACAATGTAGCTTTTAACAGATTGGCAGGAAAAGCAAAGCAGGCATTAATGGAAAAGGAGAATGGATACGATCAAAGATTTAACCGGCTTTGAGTGTGGTATGGTGTGCCAATGCCCCACATTGTTATAGTTTATCAGCATATCTCAACCATGCAATGGTTCATCATGTGGTGGGCGCGACAACATGCTCTCAGCGCATACTCCCAACCTCTGCTCCTTTCCTCTCTCAACCATGCTGAAATTTTCAGATATGATAATGTCATAGTTTTTAATCCACCAATCAACTCCTCGCTTTAAAAACAAAGCATTGTTGAGAGGGGCTAACAGAGGCTTGCACACATTACACACACTAACAAAGAGGCACATTGGCGGTGCTAAAACAGGCATATGAGAGTACGGTTTATTGTTCTTTGTCATGGATTTCCACTCCAGTCAACCAAAAACAAGGTGTCGGAATATTTGGCTTAAGGAAGACAACCACTGGACAATGGAGGATTAAAAAAAATTCCACTGGTGTGATGAATCCTGGTTGCTTCCAGTTCATTTGCAAGTGTCCATAGATTAGAGATGTGTTGAACGCTGATCACATCATTGATACTATCAGTATTTCAAAAGTGTGTGGATGGCTGATCAGAGAAGGTTGGATGGGAGAATTTGGTCGTCCATCAAGCCCATAAATAAAACCTTTCAAAACCTGGTGAAGTGGTGAAAAGCAAAACATTCCAAAAGGCTCAACCTGCAAGTGGAATTTCATCCGACAAATCCTCACAGCATGGCTTCCCATTTCAGGGTAAAAATGAGAGGGACGGGTAGTAGGTGATTTTTTATTTTTTTTTTTATCACTTGGGGACTTCGCTCACCAACCCCTTCCCCCCCTCACTAGCAATATGTGCCGTTGTGAAGAGGGGGACTGAACACACTCCAAGGAGACATAGTGGTTCCTCCGAAACCCCTGCATCTCGTGTGGCACTTCAAACGTTTAAAAGCCTGTACAGCAGCTGTCCTTTTGTCTCACTGCCTTGTCTCTCTTCTCCCTCAGACATCCTCAAATACTATTTGATCTCTTTCCGCTGTTCCGTTATTTCACCGAGTAATAATTTTCGGTTTGTTTGTGCTAATGTGATCTTTACTATAATTTTTTTGAGATTTTTTGAATTTTCCTACTTCCGTTATCTCTAACCTGCTTTACATGTGTATTGCACCAACGTTTTTGAATTCTTTACGATGTTCTACTTTGTCTTTTTCCGGCCCCGGGTGTGAGCTGAGAACACAGGAAGTGTGTCTGCCAAAAGCATTCTAACAACTGAGAGGTTAGATCAGGGGTAGGCAACGTCGGTCCTGGAGTGCCACAGTATGTGCAGGTTTTTGTTCCAACCCAGTTCCTTAACGAGAACTCAATTATTGCTGATGAAGCACATATTGCTTAAGTGACATTTTAATGCTTCATTTTAGTGGTCTCTCCAACCTTAATTGCTTATTTCAATCTTAAACTGCTGCATTCAGTGTTTTAATTGCTCCTTATTAGCAATAAGATGTAAAACAGGGGTAGGCAATGTTGGTCCTGGTGAGCCGCAGTGGCTACAGGTTTTCATTCAACCCAATTGCTTAATTAGAAACCAATCATTGCCAATCTCAGACCTTATTTAATTTTATGGCTTGTTAGTCTGTGCAATGTAAGGCTTTTATATCGTAGATTTTTTTCCTTTCCAAGGATATCATCCAAATGATTTGAAGCCTAAAACAGATCATTTTCAGTCTGTCACATTTTTCTATTAAGTGTTTTATTAAATCAAACAGTGCATGATGAACACACACAGATGTAATTGGAAAAAAGCTAGCTGGAGAACTGCTGGCTGCTTTGTCTTTTACATCTTATTGCTAATAAGGAGCAATTAAAACACTGAATGCAGCAGTTTAAGATTGAAATAAGCAATTAAGGTTGGAGAACCTTAACAAGCGAGACCACTAAAATGAAGCATTAAAATGTCACTTAAGCAATATGTGCTTCATCAGCAATAATTGAGTTCTCGTTAAGGAACTGGGTTGGAACAAAAACCTGCACATACTATGGCACTCCAGGACCGACGTTGCCTACCCCTGGGTTAGATGACCGTGGACTTGTTTGAAAATGGTTGTAAATAGGGCATGACTTGACCGTCTCACCAGACGTGAAAGTGTCTCTTTGTCTTTCAAAAGATCACGTCTCTTCGCAGGAAAAAAAGTCTCATCTCATCCCAAGATTTTTTTTTATAATAGAGAGATTTCTTTAGAATTTGGTGCTGACACCACTAATATGATTTACTATATTAATCCCCAAGGAGAAACTGTCTTTTCTTATGACCTTTTGGGGTCAGAGTGTAGGGTCAGTCATTGTACATCACCACTGGAGTAGTTTTCAGGTTAAGGGACCAACAGAGTAGGATCCCTTGTGTCAGTAACAGGATTTGAACCAGCAACCTTCAAGATACCAGCACAGATCCTTAGCCACAGAGCCACCACTCCACACTAATTGATTTAGTGGTGACTAAAACTTGGGCCTTCATTGATCCACTTCACTGAGCTGCTGCAGGAGGGGGTGTGGTGTGTGTTTTGATGGCACACATCAGGTCCCTCCATGTGAACAGAATAACATTTGAATGTTACATTGTAGGTGATCAGGTGAACTCTTTCAGGGAAGTAGTTTGGCCATCTGCAAGTGGCTTCATCCACAGGATGTATCACACTTGGATAGCCCTGCAATGATTCCAGAAACATGTCAGTTGTCTGTCCGGCCAGCACATCTCAGCCCTTAGAGCAGACATTCACCACCAACAGGGGTGGACATGGGCCAGCATGTCTGTCTGGCAGTTCTGACAGTGTGTCCTGTTGTGTTATGGCAGGCCAACCACATACCTCAAGAAGTGGACAGTGAGTTTAGTCATTTTTAAAAGTTATGTGAGCTCACAGAGGCTTTTCATGCACAGACTTTTAACTGCATGGCTGCAAAAGTCTAATTCCTGACAGAAATTTGCCGTTATAACCGCTCCTGGCTCCCAGTTGACCTCAGATAATTTTTGTATTCTACCCTCTAAGCCATGTCTGTTTAGGTAGATAAGGATTTGCCGCATTGCCTTAAACTATTCGGTTACAACCGGGCCTGCTGATTTATTCAGCTGAAGCTTGCAGTGCAGTGCAGATGAATATATTATTCTTCATAGATGTCCTTTTCAGGCTTTGATTTTGTTTTTCATTCAGATTATAATTTTCGATTACAAAATTAACTCTGACAGATTGATAGGTAATTTTATTTTCTTACAAGAAAATCGCAATGTACATTTTACTCTGCTACTTTATACAAAAACACTTTCTTGCTGGTCTCATATGACATTTTACTGTGTGCTTAAAGATAAATTCATTGACATTCCTCCTATTTTCAGATTACTATTTGCAACTGATTTTTTACCCTTTTTGGTTGTTTACAGGTTATGGTTAAACACAAATCAGTATGCCATTTATTTATCTGTCAACTTAATGCTTCAGAGGAATAAATTCATATAGCCTATTAGTATTTTTATCCTACACAGACCACACAGTGGGTGGCTCATTGTTGTACTGGTTAGTGATGCTTCTTCATAATACCAATAGCTGTATTAAATTTCATATAAACTATTTATGGCATTTGCATGTTCTCTCTGCGCTCGTGTGGATTTTGTCTAAATATTGCTGGTTCCACCCACCAACAGGATGCATTTATTGGGTTAACTGGCACCTCTACATTGGCTCATTGTAAGGGAGGAGAAGTGTGAGGGTGCCATGAAACGTAACAACATCCACACAAGCCTGGTCTCTTCTTCAACCAAGGATTGGCTCCCCCATGATTCTTTGTTAGAATAAATGTGTGTGGATAATGACGAAACGATCAATGAATTAACACAATGAAATGAGGACAAATAGAATGTATGGGTTTATTTTTTGTTGTTTTCTGTGAGGTAGAATATTCCCAGTATTAAAGGGCAACCTCTGTAAAAGTCATAATTTCTCTATCTATCTATCTATCTATCTATCTATCTATCTATCTATCTATCTATCTATCTATCTATCTATCTATCTATCTATCTGTCTGTCTGTCTGTCTGTCTGTCTGTCTGTCTGTCTGTCTGTCTGTCTGTCTGTCTGTCTGTCTGTCATATAGTGCCTTTCATATCCGTCATTTTTGTCTATCCAAATAGACTGAACAGAGTGTAATGGAAAGATTGCCCCAATTTACAAGCTGAAATGTTAAAACAGTGGAATAAAAATTCTGAAACATCCTTTTCATTTCACTGCACCAAAGGGGCATCTCAACATTTTCATTGCACATATAAGACACCTAAAGTTCTGCCATAAGTGCCCAGTCACTTTGAACTTCTCGGCCATACAGGCATTAGAGTTATCAATGATATTTTCTTAGTGCTGGTAGAATTATACAAATACACATGATGAGTGAATTATTCATTAATGCCCATTTGGAGTATTGAATGCTTACACATTGACCTTGTTGAATCACTGCATTCAAATCATACTACTCTTCACTCTTCATTCACTGTCATTAGGTGTATAAGAGATGGAGCTCTGAAGGCAGAGGAGGTCGGAGAGGTCATGATGCTCCTATGATTGCATATGATGCCCTTCTGGCTGCTGGTGGTGACTGGAAAGAAGTCTGTAACAGAGCGATGTTTCATGGAGGTAGGTGATCTTTTCATGGTAGCTTCATGGGTCTATGGAGGTGCAACAAGGTGTAAGAATAGGAAATTAATTTACATCTACATAGAAATAAGCATGAAGTGCTTTGGACGTGAGAAGGAATTGAAATTGGTGTATTTCTAAATCTCATCGTGAATTAAAGTCAGAAATACAATGTTCAAAATCTGAAAATTAATGTATGGCTACCTATCTACTTTGCACAATGCCCTTCATATCTATCTATCTATCTATCTATCTATCTATCTATCTATCTATCTATCTATCTATCTATCTATCTATCTATCTATCTATCTATCTATCTATCTATCTATCTATCTATCTATCTATCTATCATTTACATTGGGTAAGGCGAAGTGTCCTGTATCTGCCTGTAGAAGATGGCTGTCAGAGACTCATTGACTTGTTGAGCAGGATGGAGGCCTTTAGGTTGCAGGTGTTACATCGGCTCTTATACGGCCCCGAGCATCTGCCATGGAGACAGCTGGCCTTTGCCTTATTTCGTGGGGTAAGAGGTTTAAATCTTGCTGAACATTTTTTCTTCTTACACTCTGCCAACTTTGTTAGGTCTGACCTGCCTAAGTTTTATTAATCCGCACTTCAGGTCTGGGCCAGAAAAACTCAGGAGAACCAGGCTAAATCTGGAGAGTATTATTTGGTTCATCGAGGAACCTTTAGTCTGGAATCCTCTTTTAGACTGTTCGTTATTGCTTTCTGAATCTTTTGTATCAATTCTTTTAAACAAAAGAATTTTGAAAATAAGACATTTAAATGATACAAACATGAGGTGCTGGCACACCCCTGCCTTGGGGATCAGATCAATGCATCTGGTTGAACTTTTTATCAGTCAGGTAAAAGCTGCACTGCGGAGGTCAGGCGCGAGTTTTCTGTGTGCAGAGTACTTCACAGGTGAGGGGCCACCAGAGGCAGAGATGGCATCGCCCGCCATTAATGTGAGGCCAAATGTCACTGATCACACTGACAGACTTGAACACCTACTCAAGTTTAGTACTCTGGTTGATAAAGATTTTGAACTGTTTGATAAAAAGATTTATATAAATTGTGTGTCAAAGTAACATTTTATGATCAGTTGCCAGAAAGAGTTGCCAGATACACTGTGGAGGAAAGAACTACAGGTCTCCAAGAACATCATACCATCTTGGAGGGCTTTCTATAAACTCCCATTGCAGAAAAGACTTGGGGATCTGCAGTGGAGGATAATACACTCGGCCTTAACCACAAACTCATTTCTTAATACAATTAAAGCTTCAGAGACTGACCAGTGCCCATTCTGTTACACTACAGAAACCATCTGTCACCTCTTTATTCACTGTGAAGGGCTAAGGCCGTTGTTCATGTCCTTAGAGTTTCTTCTTAGTGGTTTTGGGATAGTGTTGTCAAAAGTTTGTTTTTTCTTTGGAATTAAATATAATCAAAAAATAGGAATAAATGTGTGATTGGGAATTTCCTCTTAGGACAGGCCAAGTTGGCAATCTTAAAAACGAGGAGAAATAAAGAAAAAAACCTCATGGGGTCTGACGCTCTGCTGCTCTTCAAAGTTTTCATTAAAAGTCGACTGAAACTTGAATTTATGTACCACAAGCTAACAAACAACTTAGAAATGTTCAGCGACATGTCGGGGACAGGACAGGTACTCTGTGCTGTGGAGGGGGGCAAACTGGTGCTCAACTGGGAATGAAAAGAAAGTAGTGGTGGGCATTAACAACGTGTTTTTATGAATGTGTGGAGTAGGAGGAGTGTAAAGGGGGAGTAGTGGGGGTCTGATGTGTGGCTCTTTTGTTTATTCTGAAATTTGGCTTTTTGTCATTTGACTGTGCGTATTCTTATGATGACTATCTATCTATCTATCTATCTATCTATCTATCTATCTATCTATCTATCTATCTATCTATCTATCTATCTATCTATCTATCTATCTATCTATCTATGTATGTTTCATGTTTATCTGTCTAGTTATGTACATATCTTTCAATTTTGTCATCTGGAAATAGTTTATGTAATGAAAATCTCAATTGGGAACATTACAAAAAAAATCAAAAATGTAATTTATTCATTTAATTTATTAGAGACCTGTACAAAAAGAGGATGCACATTGTAGTTGTTTGATTTTTTCCTATTCTTCAACTTTCTTTAGCTGTCAGCTCCATCTAGACATTTTAGGTTATATTAATCTTAATCTTAGCCTTAAATATTTCCACTTAATGAGAACTAAACATAAAATTCACAGCAGCCACAAGCATTTCTCTTTTGTGTCCAGCATTATACTGAGCTCCTAAGGAGGGCAAGTAACTTGGGATACATTTTGCTTTTTATTGTGAAATTAAAGTTCAGAGCACACTCAAACATAATTAAAAGACAAAGTTGTAAGCCCCAAGAGGGGCTAACCAAAGTAAACGTCAATGCCGGAACACAAACCAGAGTCTCAATTACAAAGAAAGAAACATAACGCCTAATGATTTTCTTACTCTTACCTGCTCTATTCAAGTCATTTGTTTTGAATTCTTTTTTTGTGTGGTGGACCCAACTCCATACTAAGCACTTATATGGCAGATTGTGATGAACCAGTTCGTCATATGTATTTTGGGGTTATTTAGGCCAAGATGGTGATTGTTGTTGTTTTAAGTCCAGATAACGCTTAAAATGTTTTTTCCATTTTTAATCAATTGTAATTATGTGCCCACATTACAAAAATGCACCTTCCGACAAGGTTTTCAAGAATGCGTTATCTTAACAAAGTAGGAGAAGCACGTAATGATATGACGTACACAAGAGGTGAAATGAATTGCTATTACAGCATTAGGAGGTGGACATTTATACTCAGAATAATGTAGTATAGAAAAATAAAGAGTAATGCTTGGTCGAACTTAGCAAATGTTTTACCTATTAAAGGAAAGTAGGAGAGCTACTTATTCCTTCAGATTTTAATGCAACACTTTATGGTCAAGGTCACATTCTGAGTTATGCCACTATATATGACATACCATCATAAAGGGTGGCTAATTTAATCAGTGTGAATTTAATATATAGTGATTAACAGCATGTACCACCACAAGGGCTATACCAAGCAAATACGATCACATGATTAAAGAAAAGAAGACAAGAACAGAGCAATATTGGCATAAAATTAGGAAATTAAGAAAATCCCAGGCATCCAAAGTAGCTGCGGAGCAGGCTATCAAAATGGGTTTCTGGTCAATATACTTTAAAGTCACAAAAGCTGTTGCAAAAAGCCCCATAAGAGGAACGGTCACCATCAAAGTTCGGTTTGTATAAAAGAAAGGGCAAATGAAGAATCTTTATAAATAAAAGATTTATTTCACAAAAATTCTTTGTACCACCAGAAGCTCCAAAGAACACAAAAGGCCCAGACGGAGTTGCCTTAACAAAATAGGTAATCTGATGGCAAACAAGTCCTGAAAACACAAATTCACAGAGAGAGAGGTCAAAAACTTAGCAAAGAGGTCAAAGTTCAGCACTACAATAAAAACTCATTATTAACTGAAGAGAACTCACCAACACCCAGCGCATACAATGTACCACAAGGGACCGTGTGTTCCCTCAGCCTTTATTACTCCTTGACAGAGATGGACAGATGGCCCTGCTTCTTGCCACATGGAACATAATAAAACATAGTAATTAAAATATACACAAAACTGCTAAATTTCCCATTGGGATTAATAAAGTATCTATCTATCTATCTATCTATCTATCTATCTATCTATCTATCTATCTATCTATCTATCTATCTATCTATCTATCTATCTATCTATCTAAATAATACAGAATAATGCAAATAATAAGCACAAGTAACAATATTAACATAAACCAAAGAATTAGACATGAACATGGAAGACATAAAAAAGAAATTTTAACATGAGCCAGGGTTCATAACAGTCTTCAGTCAGGATTTGTTAGACACAACCAACTCATGAGTAGACCAAGGGTGAAGGTTCTAGAAAACAGAAGCCACCAACCTAATTGAGCATTTGCTGTGTCATGGTTCAAACTAAAAGTCAATGTCTGAAGATTTCGACTATCTACCAGGTTCTGGCCAATGTAGACAGTTATTTCACATTCTTGAAATAATAAATTTAATACGTCAGCTACAGAGTTTTCTGACAATTCGAAATTTATCTAGAAGTTGGTGTAGATGAGCACTGGGGTTATGTGGTTGGTATGTTTTGTTAAGTTCAAGACTCTAACATCAGCAGCATTCATAACCAGTTATTGTCATGATCCCAGAGGTGATTTGTGCAGGGAAAGGTGTGATTAAGTGTGAAAACAGCAACATTTCTTAAATCAGAGTACCAGAAGAAATCAAATATCGATCATCAAACACCAAAGACACAAGCAAGAACTAAGGCAACCAAAGGCCCCAATAGTAACTTGTTTTAATTACCTTCAACTATCTAAGAATGAAGTTATTTGTATTTCATAACAAATCTAATACTTGGATGGTGGAAACAGGACAGTTGGCAACTTATATAATGTGGCGGGCGGCCGGAACCCATACCCGGCTGGAATGCCCTGAGTGTGGAAGGACCGGGAAAGAGAGTATTTTCAGGACAGTTTCTCCCCTGGGCCGACAGATGGCAGCCCCCTTGGTTTCCAGCGGGGCCACGGGTCATGAGCATGGGATCTCAACCCTGTTGGGGTGCATAGACATTTCCAGGGCCTTATTTGGCCACACTTCCTCCACACCCGGAAGTGTGGCCGGAAGAAGCTCATTGGGCACCTGGAGTCCTTCTGGGTGCCCTATAAAAAGGGGGTCAGTTACCACCACTTGATGGCCAGAGTCGGGAGGAAGAGGACAAAGCCTGAGCAGGAGTGAAGGTGGATGGACTGGCAGCAAAGAAGGGACTGTGTATTGCCCTATTGGTGATTTGTGCACTGTGTGTTGGACTGTGGGGTTTGTAAATAAACCGGGTGTAGTGTGGCAAAACGAGTCTCTGTGTCTGTCTGTGTCAGGGTTAGGGTGGCTGTATGAGCCATGGGCTTCACAATAAACACGACTTTTGCAAGAGCATAGCAATCGTAAACAATATGGGCGCATACTCCTCAACCATAACCACTGCACTGCAGAACAGATTGTTCACCTGAAGCTAAGCATGTTCGGGCTTGGCCAGTAATTGGATGGGAGACCATCTAGGGAAAGTTAAGGTTGCTGCTGAAAAAGGTGTTGGTGAGGCCAGAAGGGGGCGCTTACCCTGTGGTCTGTGTATGGATCCCAATGACCCAGTGCAGTGATGGGGAAACTGTGCTGTAAACATGGCACCACCCTTTGGAAGAAATGTAAAAATGAGGTCCTGACTCTCTGTAGTCATTAAAGATCCCTGGGCATCTTTCAAAAAGAGTAGGGTTTATCCTGATGTCCTGCCTAAATCATGGCCTTGTCCATTCTGTCCTCTAATCATCCCCTGTCTCTAATTGGCTATCTCTCTCCCTCTTCTTCACCACCTAATATGTAATTCATGGTGCGATAATCGCATCATCCAGAGGAAATTTTCAGGAAAGTCATGTACCCAGCTTTTTCATGACAGTGAATTTCAGTGCTGACAAATCAAATATCCTACATTTGGGCCTACAGTTGATAAAAAGATGTGAACCAAGCACAGAACCTTGAGCAACGCCACAGGAGAATGGAGACAGGAGCTTCACAGCTTCACAATCAGATTGTTTTGTCATACTGTTATTTTCACTGTCAATGGTAATAAATACTTCTCTGTTTTGCAATTTAGTAACAAAAGCTGACAAAAACATCACTTATATATGTCACTTGTAATTTTTCTGTGTTTTTATATCTATTTTTATTTTCTCCAAAAAGGTGAAAATGCAGCTACAGGATCAATTGCCGGCTGTCTCTATGGACTGCTTTATGGACTAAAACAAGTGCCTGCAAACTTGTACCAGAAACTTGAAAACCGGGAAAGACTGGAATTCCTTGGGGAACGTCTCTTCAAAGCATCCAGTACTGACAAGTAATGCAATGGTTTTATCATTAATCCTTGCAACTGGCCATCGGAACTTTGACACAGTACTGCTAATCCCACTGACTAATGTTTCATTTACTTTAAGCCTTATATGTAAGTGTGGTATGCCTTGCCAGCTGTATCTGGATGTTCATCTCAAAGGAGATCTTTCTGTAAACAGTTTCAATAAAAGGTTGAAACTGCCCAAAAGGTTCCTTAATAATGCTCGTCACCTTAAATAATGATGATAACCTCACCTAATAAACTAATCTCTCAGCAGACCTTTTTGACATTGCAGACTGTGCAGGACACCATTAATATGTTCAAGTTTGCGCTGTGCTGCTCATGCTATTAGCTTATTATGCTGAAGGTGATTGTCTCAACTGGAAGAAATCTGCACCACCCTCAAGGTACAGTAGTGGGGATGTATGGACGGGGATAGCTGGGTATATCTGTGACACCTGTAAATTGACCAGGGACACTACAGTAACATTTAGGCCCAAGAGAGTCCTACATTTCTTTATCCTCTAATTGATTGGCTGCTCCTTGCTATTTAATTAAACATTGCTATTTCTCCTGTAGGCTCCAGTTTCTTAATGCAGTTTTCAGTGCTGTCTTTATTCATATTGCCATTTGCAATAGAATTCCATCTTCATTGCCTGCAATGGGATGTGATGATTAAGATGCCAGTTATCACAAACATTTTTTTCTTTATATCCTTAGCTAGGGTTTGGGCATTGCTAGCAGATAAAAAGGCTAAGGACAACCTGATAAAAAAGCTGATGGACATAACAAGGTATCATCACCATATGTGCTATTTCAAACAAATGGGAAACTATCAACAAGTTGAGAGTGCATTTCAGATGGACAATGAGCAATCCTGTAGATCTGGATTCCATTAAAGTTGTGGATACCAGATCTTTCACAATGAGTGTTTTAAGAGCAGTAATCCTGCTGGGATTTTCAAGCCTAAAACATAGTAATGAATGTACCACCGCCACAAAACATCAAGGCAATAGTTCTCAGAACTCATAAACAGACCACTGGTGGCTATGGGGGTTAACATGAGAGAGAAAGAGAGAGACAGATGGGTCACAGCCAGTCAACTGCTGATTCCAACAGTCATACCAAGAGAAGCGTTTCAAAAACTAATATCTGTTGCATCTTATTGCTGGTATGGAAGTTGGGGAACCAGCCGAGTTCTACCTCTGTTGGCGAAAATTAAGGTGTGGTTATAGAGGGCTAAACTGGGGTGGCAAGGTATATCACCTGTTCTGGAGGGAGGACTAGAATATGTCAGCAACCATGGATTTATGTTAGTCGTTTCAAAGCTGCACTCCAGTAATGATGGTTTAATAACGTGGTATTTTTTATGACACACATGGGCTGCTTGATATGAGTACAACAAAATTAGATGGCATATCTAAACAGTAATCCCCAAGAGGAGTATTGTTACATGATAGTAGGAAAAGAAACTTCATCAGCAGCATAACTCTCTATATCTCTGGACTAGAAAACTCCTGAATATCTCTGGTGAAGTAGCTGTAAATACATCTTAACACAATAGCCAGATCTGTTACCAAATCTAAGATAAGATGGAATGGGCTATGCGGAGAAGAGACCCACCACTTGTGAATTTGCAGGAAGGATGGGACACAATGGAGTGAACACAGACCTGCGTCAATATGCTGCACGTCTGCCACCTCATTCTATCCAAGGTGTGACAAATTCAAGCTGTTCTAAGGGCAACCGGGAGAGTGATTTGTGATTGGGTAGATAAGTCGATCAAAGTCCACCTAACCTTATTTTTCACACATGTCCTCCCAGTGAAGGACAATGGTCTCAACCTTTTAATAAGCCTACCCAATAAAATGGATCCAAGAGAAAGCTGTAAGGTCATCACTAATATGACAATGCAAGACGTTAAAAGGGATACAAGAACGTCTCAGAGTGATGAAGAGTACTTTGGATGCTGGGTGTTATTCTTCTTTGTTTGTTACAATTTCCTGATATCTTCTTCTTTCGGCTGCTCCTGTTAGGGGTTGCCACAGTGGATCATCTTCATCCATATTTTCCTGTCCTCTACTTCTTTTTCTGTAACACCCATCACCCGCATGTCCTCTCTCACCACATCCATAAACCTTCTCTTAGGCTTTCCTCTTTTTCTCTTCCCTGGCAGCTCTATCCTTAACATCCTTTTCCCAATATACTCAGCATCTCTCCCCTACACATATCCAAACAAATGGAATCTCGCCTGATGTACTGCTAAAAATTACAAGTTAAATGTAGGGGCCATCTGTTTCTCTATTTTTGTGTGCTTTAGAGAGGTGAAAACCAACCATCCAGTTTCTTGAAGTAATTCATTCATATTTGGAAATCCAAAAACTAAGCAGTCATGTTAATAAATGGTAAATCAAAAAACAAGAGGAAGAAAGACAATTTTTAGCAGGTCCATGCTTTTTGACCATCATTTTGCCCAAAATGACTGCACTAGCTTGATACCTGTTCTTAGATGGGCTTTACACATTTGTTCTCAACATTACCTTCAAATATTCCATCTCAATATATGCAGACATTTGATTAAAAACCCAGTTCCAAAATAATTCCACTTGAAAAAACTCTTGACTGATTTCTGTGAATTCAACAAAAGAAGTAAAGAAGAGTCAATGGAACTGCTTCAATATCTGATGCTGCTGCCAAACCCAGATGCTCAGGGAATCTTCTAGAAAGATTTGCAAAGTAAAGCCATTCAATGAATGGCTTATAGAGCTTGACAACAATATGAATCACTTACTGTTCTCCAGACCTTAAAGCAAATGAGTGTTTAATGGAGATCCTCGAGGAGTACCAAGGTGAAAACACACAAAAGGTGGAATTTTGTAATAGAAGACTGGGGTTGCAACCCTCCCATCCAGGTGGAGACATCTGAAGAATTCAAACGAAGGTGCGTTGAACTGTTTCTGACATTTCATGGTGGGTCCTACACCCTGTTTCCAAAAAATTTCCTCACAAGAAAAACTGATCTAAGCTTTGTATTAAAAACATAAGTTGACTGGTTGAATTATCTGAGAAATTGAACAAAAATTAGCATTTATCCCTCTGCCAATTTTCTGAGCCCAGTTATTCCAATGTAGGGCCAAAGAATATTCTAGCATGCCATTCCATCACAAGGCACACTCATACAGGATTCCAGTCATTTATGGGCACACCTATGCATACTGTCACAGGGTCACTTTAAATTAGCCCTTCAGCTCCTTGAATGTTTTTGAACTTTGGACCATCTGGTACAAACCTACATGAACCTGAGAGAAACCTGTAAACTGCACAAAAATGGTGCCCACTGCCTGCAAAACAGATGCAAACACTATGCATTTTACTATTCTGTCATATTAGATGCAAGAAATTTATACGCATGAAATGCTAGATTTAGCTCACTTAACTAAACATGCCTGACATGTATGTTTGTTTTGTATAACAAAGACTAAGCAATGCTGCTTGCTTTACAACGAATGGCACACTAGGTTAATGAAGCTGTCTGTTTTGGAGCAGTTGCTGGATTGCTCACATGTGCAATGTTTATGAATGAGCAGAATTCTGAATTTCGGGGTAAGTATGCAGTAGAACAAACATTGTAATAGGAATGACTGAAAGATGCCACAGCAAACTGCAGCTGACCATAACAAGGGCATATGTGAGAGCCTCACCTTACAAGGTACAGCATTTGTTCTTTATTTTAATACGTTCATAGTACTGGCAAGTAGAATGCAGGTTGGCCTGACATGCAAGTTAGAATTTCACTGTACTGATGACATTACTCCATCCACTACTTATGCTCAGTTCAATAATGTCTTTGCATCCAGAATTGGATTTCTGATGGATCACATTAGACAGTTAGAAACATTCACACAACATATTAGCAGCAGACAGCAGTCCTACATAGGACAGAAAACTGCAAACAGTTTTCCTAAATAGACCCCTACCTTACAGATGTATTGTATATTCAGATCAGCTTTTAACATTTAATATTTCAAACTTCTGTCCTGGAGAGCTGCGGATGCTGCAGGTTTAGTTCCCACCCAACTGTTTAAATAGAAGCCAACCGCTGATAACAGAACTCGTGATTATGTTCTATGGTTTACCTTCTGCCACATTGGATCTTTTTGTATAGATAGATAGATAGATAGATAGATAGATAGATAGATAGATAGATAGATAGATAGATAGATAGATAGATAGATAGATAGATAGATGATACTTTATTAATCCCAAGGGGAAATTCACATACTCCAGCAGCAGCTTACTGATACAAAAAACAATATTAAATTAAAGAGTAATAAAAATGTAGGTAAAAACAGACAATAATTTTGAATGATCAATAAAAAATAATAAAAAAGAGAAAAATAAAAGGTAGAAAAATAAAGTCGTACACGGAGCTGCTGAAAAGGCTGTATATACAAGTACTGGAAGATTATGGTGAGATAATTTAGAAAAGACATAAAACCAAGGTTTTGACTCTCTGTCCTCATAAAAGATCCTTGGGCATCCTTTTTAAAGAGTAGAGTGCATCCCGATATGCAGGCTAAATTGTCCACCACGGTGTAGTCATTTCTGGTCCCCCCCTAATCATCCCTTGTCTCTAGTTGCCTACCTCTCTCATCACCTAACAGCTAATGTGTGGTGAGTGTACTGGCGCAAAAATGGCCATCGTTGCATCATCCAAATGGATGCTACACATTAGTGGTGGTTGTAGTGGCTCCCCATTCATTGAACCGCTTTGAGTAATGAGAAAAGCACTATATAAATGTAAAGAATGAATTATTATAAAGAAAAAGACCAGGGACCTCATGCATAACAGTGTTTGTAGAATTCACACTAAAACATGGCGTATGGACAAAAGCAGAAATGTGCGTACACACAAAAAAATCCAAATGCATAAATCTGTACTTACACCAACTTCCATGTTCTTCCACTATATAAATCCCGGTCAGAGTGAAAAGTAACGCACATGCACGCATCTGCCAGCACACCCAAACTCCTCCCAGAATTATGCCTCTTTGAATATGTAAATCAATATAAACAGCCCCTTAAGCTCAGCGTTCTGTGAAAAGACAATGGCAAAAGCACGGGGGAAATAGAAGAATTTCAGCAAATACCAAGAGGAGGCAAGGAAAAACATACTATTTGTTGGTTTAAGCAGAGATATAATTAACAAAAGGAAGTTGATCAAGTAACAGAGTGGTGGAGAAACTCAAAAGTTCAAGTTCAGAAAGTTGCAAAGTGTCCGAGTCGTAGCCCACCGTCTAAGTGTCATATGGAAGTGTATTGGGGTACAGAGAAAAGAAAAACAAAATACGGACACAGTTGAAGAAAATGTCCAAATGTCAACTTTAATCTCGAAATTTCCACTTTAATCATGTACTTTATTTTGTCATCAAAGTAAAACATCATAAACGTCATCTTAAAATCGTTTAATTTACTAGTTTCTCAGATCCCATCGTAACTAAAGTAGCACGTTAAATGCTTTTTTCTATGTGTTCTTTTATGTGCTCTATGTGTGTGAATCACTACATGCTTCTTAAATGGGCTTTCTCTTATGCCAACAGGACACAGAATCCATTACATTCATGATACAACAGTTCTCTGAATAGTTTAAATAATAAGATGTATACTTGATATCATTTTCATAATGATGGGAATTAAAGCATGTATTAAACATGGGGACACGGTGCCGCAGTATTAACAATGAGCTGGCGCCCTGTCTAGAGATTGTTCCTGCCTCCCACATGCTTGTTGTGCCATGCGCTACCTTCGATGAAAGAATTTATTGCAGCAGTACTGTCTCTCTCAAACGTACTAACCTCCTATTCCTGTCCTTCCGTTCCTTCCTCCAAGTAACCAATTGCCACACGATCAGCTCTGTAATACAGTTAGGTCCATAAATATTTGGACAGAGACAACTTTTTTCTAATTTTGGTTCTGTACATTACCACAATGAATTTTAAATGAAACAACTCAGATGCAGTTGAAGTGCAGACTTTCAGCTTTAATTCAGTGGGGTGAACAAAACAACTACATAAAAATGTGAGGCAACTAAAGTATTTTTTAACACAATCCCTTCATTTCAGGGGCTTGAGTGCGTTTAGAGCACTTGGGATGAAACTGTTTCTGAACCGCGAGGTCCCTACAGGAAAGGCTCTGAAGCATTTGCCGTATGGGAACAGTTCAAATAGATTGCATGCATGGCTAAGACAGCGTGTGCAAGATGCTGTATACTGATAATCGGATCAGCTGCTGTACAGCTGTGATTCCACACTCAGATACAGTGAGTTAAATACTCAGTGGTGCACTGGGAATAACAACACTAAAGCAGTGATGGTATTTAGAATAGTTTGGCCATTCGGTGCACCATTATATGGTTATGGGCTGATTACAATCAGATGCCTTAAACTAATAAACTATATGTGGTTAATTTTAGTGCATTTGATAAAGCCGCGTCAGGGATGTGAACCTAAAAACTAAAGGAAAACCACACAGGAACAGTAGCACTGCTTTGACGCTGGTGCCAGCAGTTTGCAAAACCAAGCGGAGAACTTGTGTACACAAGGGATTAAGTTTGGATGAAAATGTGCATGGCTTTACACCAAGTTTAGTTTTTATACGTCACGCTGTGAGTGTGGAAACGGGCATATACAACATTTTTGTGCGTACGCACCATTTATGCATGAGCCCCCAGGAGATGATGTGCCAGGGCAAAGTAAAAGAGCATGCAGGAGGACACAGGGTCACCCCCAGAAGAACAACACAAACTTTTAGGGCAAAACCAAGAAGTCCTAAATGGAGCCAAAGTCAGAAAACCGAAACATAGCCGGCAGTATTTTTAAGTTAATCTAAAGTAGTAAAGTTGTTTTTACAGACAGAAGTTTATCCACAGAGGGATACTGGATTGTGTCCACGTGATTGTAAACAAAATGGTGTCATTAAAATATGACAGTAAAATAAATCAACTTAGTCAAAACCTAATTATAATATTAGATTAGAATTATACTACTAGAAAAACATTATAGAGGAGAAATTCAAAAGGAAACAGAATTACAAAACTTGTGTTATATTGTAGATTCAAACACACACTGGTGTAAGTAGAACTGAGCTAGATGGCGAACTGCTAGTGGTCATGATGTGATTTGTATTGTTTATTTTTTAAGAATTATTCCTTGGCCTTTAAAAATAACCAGGGAATAGTTTTGGGGTTGAGTGAGGCCATGGAACTAATGTTACACTTACTTTTTTTTAGACAAATTGTTAAAGATGTTAAAAGAAAACAAGTACATCTTGTCATGGCACCATTTTGTTTTTGATATGGGTTCCACCAGTTTTCTGTGTTTTGTTTGGTCTGGTTGCCAAACAGTTGCTAGGAAAGGTCAACGGTACATGTGCGACATGTGACCACATCAGGTGACAGGTATAAAAGTCAGCGTTGTACACTTGCTGGTTTGTTCAAATTTTTGGATACTCCATAAAGGCTGACACTATTTTATTGCTTTTTTTCTCAATTTTCTGGTTGTGATCTGTTTTGTTCTTCACCATGACTTACTGTGACGTCTTTTGATTTAGCTTTGTTTATGTGAAAATCTACCAAGCTTCTGATCGTTGACTCTGTTATCTTAACTACAATTTTGGTTTCTCATCCTTAGTTTTGTTGATCTGATATTTTTTTTTTGCTTTTTATGATTATGACTTTGGCTAGTTTTCTGTTCCATCTCCTGGCTTTAGTTGGAATTCTTTTTTTAACCCAGTGCAGTCTGCTCCCTGCTTCCTTTGTCATTCCCATCTCTTTCTTAATGGCTAGTTGGTTAAAAAAAAACAAAAAAAAAACGAGGCAATTATAAATAGTGAATGCAGCTGGTTAAGACTTAATGGAGCAATTAAGTGGTAGGAATCTTAATAACTGAGTTCATGAAAATGAAGCACCAACCTGTTGCTTGAGCACCGATTGCTTCAGCAGCTGTTATTGGCTTATTATGACAAAACTCAGGGGAAACAAAAAACTGTGATCACTGCATCTTGCAAGGATCGAATCTGAGGACCTGAGCATAAAAGAACTGTCATTATCAAAAAACACAAAATACTTCACAGTTACTTCTTCCCTTTTTTAAATTGTGCAATTTTTACATCCGAGTAATTTAAAATTTTATGAGCGAGTATATAAATGAGGGTTGTACCAAACATAATGACCTTATTGTGATTATCAAAATGCCTGTCTATATTAAAACGGGCAAGACTGTAACATGTAACTCTGTCCATCTTCCTTACATGAATGAAAATAATGGTGGTCTTTGCTGAGCCTGAGAAAATGCCGATCAAGGGTATCTTCTGAAGGAGAAATCCCCTCAACTAACATTTACATGCAATCGAGTCAGTGTGAATTTGGAGATGAACAGCAGACAGTGGGTAAATTTAAAGTCATTTTGTTTATCTGCTGAACTAATAAATAAAAGAATAGTAGTAGTAATTGTAGTATTGTCACACATACATCTACTGTATATATATCTATACTAATAAAAGGCAAAGCCCTCACTGACTCACTCACTCACTCACTCACTCACTGACTCACTCATCACTAATTGTCCAACTTCCCATGTAGGTGGAAGGCTGAAATTTGGCAGGTTCAATCCTTACAGCTTACTTACAAAAGTTAGGCAGGTTTAATTTCGAAATTCTATGCATAACGGTCATAACTGGAACCTCTTTTTTGTCCATATACTATAATAGATTGCAGCTCGATGGCTGTGGGAGGCAGAGTTGCGTATCGCGTCATCACACCTCCCACGTAATCACGTGAACTGACTGTGAACGCAGTACGTAGAAAACAAGGAAGAGCTCCAAAGAGCGCTGAAGAAAACATTCATTACACAATTGAGAAGGCAGCAAAACAATAAGAAGCTAGCGAGTGACGCATACAAGCATATTCATAAGTGCAGCTACTGCGGAAACAAAGCACGGTGTAAACTGTAAGTTTAAATTAAGTTTATAGAAACGCTCCCGCTGCCGTTTGCAATACCATATTCGCGACATACAAGTTTAATGAGAAGACACGAGGTATAAACGACACTTTGGATCACTTTGTAACTGAGTTAAAATTGCAGTAGCGAGAAACTTTTAAGTGCCGGATCTTAGCTAACATTAAATACAGCCGTGGACATCACAACATCACACAAGAGAGCGGCTCACATGAGCTGACTGAACGCAGCACGAGTGATCACTTCGATGAATCAAACCTGTTCAAAAAACACATTACACAATTGATTATGTAGGAAAAGAATATGAAGCGACAGACGCATACAGACATATTCATGAGTGCAGGTACTTTGGAAACAAAGCACCGTGTAAACCTAAAGTTTAAATTAAGTTCATACACCTACAAAAGATTGCCATTGATTTGAGGCAAGATTGCTTTTCTCCTGTACAACTATACGTTGCATTCTCAACAGTAAGCTTGCACGGCTTGGTCATATTACAACCGGAGTGCTGAACTGACAACGTGGTATACAAAGAGAACTATAACAATCGTAATAAACGAACAATAAAACAGCGGAGAACCCGTGGATTAAATAAAAAGGCTGCTTCCTTGGCGAAGCAAGGAAAAACGATGGCCTTGTATGCCGTTCGTTTATTAAACAGCGGAGAAGCTGTGTAAAGGCTGCTTCACAAAAAAACAGCAGAGCGCCTTACATGAGCAGGCAGTCAGCTAAAGAAGGGAATCAGTAAATAACTATAATCTTAATGAACAAAAAATAGCGGAGAATCCGCGGATTACATAAAGGAAATGGGTACCTGAACAGAAAAGTGAGTCTCAAATACCTACACAATAACTATAACAATCGTAATAAACAAACAATAAAACAATACAGAACCGCTAAGCAAGGAGAAAGGACGGCCTTATATGGCGTTCGTTTATAAAACAGCGGACAGGCTGTGTAAAGGCAGCTTCACAAAAAAACAGATCCTTAACAAATTGTTATTGGTATATTTTCCCTCAATTTACAAAGGTTTTCTTTTCTTCTTAATTAAAATTTAAAAGCAGTACTTCGCCGCTGCGAAGCGCGGGAATTTGGCTATATATATATATATATATATATATATATATATATATATATATATATATATATATATATATATATATATACATATATATATATATATATCCATCTATCCATTATCCAACCCGCTGAATCTGAACACAGGGTCACGGGGGTCTGCTGGAGCCAATCCCAGCGAACACAGGGCACAAGGCAGGGAACCAATCCTGAGCAGGGTGCCAACCAACCGCAGGACACACACAAACACACCCACACACCAAGCACACACTAGGGCCAATTTAGAATCGCCAATCCACCTAACCTGCATGTCTTTGGACTGTGGGAGGAAACCGGAGCGCCCGGAGGAAACCCACGCAGACACGGGGAGAACATGCAAACTCCACACAGGGAGGACCCGGGAAGCGAACCCAGGTCCCCAGGTGTCCCAACTGCGAGGTAGCAGCGCTACCCACTGCGCCACCGTATATATATATATATATATATATATATATATATATATGTAGATATGTATATATATATATATATATATATATATGTAGATATGTATATATATATATATATATATATATATATATATATATATATATATGTGTGTGTGAATGTATGTATGTATGTATATATGTATGTCTATATATATATATATGTAGATATGTATATATATATGTAGATATGTAAATTTGTATATGTATATATATGTATATGTGGATGTGTATATGTATATATATATATGTATATATGTATATATATATATATATATGTATATGTAGATATGTGTATATGTAGATATGTATATATATGTATATATGTAGCCTGCGGTGGGTTGGCACCCTGCCCAGGATTGTTTCCTGCCTTGTGCCCTGTGTTGGCTGGGATTGGCTCCAGCAGACCCCCGTGACCCTGTGTTCGGATTCAGCGGGTTGGAAAATGGATGGATGGATGGATGTATATATGTACATGTATATATATGTTTACATAACCTCTTTAACACACTACTTCTCCACTGCGAAGCGCGGGTATTTTGCTGGTATATATATATACTGTAAAATCCTAAGCCTAAAAGTGCAATGATTTTATGTGACTTTTTATGTCACATTTTTGTCACGCTTTAAATTGGGCTTATTTTAAAATCTACATATATATGTTTGGTATCATTCTTTTCAGAATTTATCCAACTTTAATGTGACGCTATTAGATTTTCAGATTCTTATTCCGTTTTTAAATTATAAACTAAAAAATATCAAGAACTCACATCCAACGAGACAAGACTTTGTGCCAAGAGATTTAACCATGCCCGGGGTCGCAAATAAAAGACAAAGAGTAGATGACAAAGACAGCTGCTGTACAGGCTTTTAAATGTTCAAAGTGCCGTGTGAGATGCAGATCACACGGCAGAGCAGCAGCAGCAGCAGCAGCTGATCGAGGAAACAGGAGGTAAAAAAACTGTATTTGCTTCCTATTGTATCACTGTTTAAGAGGGGTTTCAGAGGAGTGACCAAATCTCCTTGGGGTGCGTTCAGCCCACCTCTTCACAACACAAGTGGCAGAGACACGGGGCTGGGGTGTAGTGCAGACCTGGGGGGGGGTTGGCGAGTGAAGCAAGCAGTGGGGGGAACCCCGTAGTATAATAATAAAGAGGGTGTAGCAGATATGCCCTTTGTCCACCTCTCGGATCCTCAGGTACCACTCTAAACACCAGGTATAAGCACAATAACTGTTTATTTTACTGTTATCACGTGCACAAAGCACCCTCCACTCCACACTATTCATAAACAAAAATTCTCTCTCTCTCAAACAATCCTACTCGCCCAGACACTTCGCCCTCCTACCTCCCAGCTCAGCTCAATGTACTGGGCTTCCCAGAGCCCTTTTATACACCCTGACCCGGAGGTGTTCCTGTCCAACAGTCCACAGTTCCTTATTCCTTCCGGGTCAGGGTAAAGAGTCCTTTTCTTCAGCCCTGGAGCACGTTGTTTCTTCCTATCACGTGACCATGATGTACTCCCGGGTTTTAGGGCACATAAGAGCCCACGAGCCCTCCTACAGCGACGCCTGGTGGCCCCCAAGGTATCCAGCAGGGCTGTGTATAGAAACTACAAAGTCCATGAGGCCCTGCTGGAACTCGGGCACGTTTATGCTGTCCGGAGAGCTCCTCCTGGCGGCCTGGGGGTGAGGGCCGGAGTAAAATGCCGGCAATCCACCACAGTTCCCCCCCCCCCCCCCCCCCTTAGCGACGACAACTGGGGCGGAGCGTCGATCCCCGCGAGGGACGTCCTCCTCCAGGAGGACGCGTTAGTCGGGCCTCGGCTGTGCTGTCTAGACCCCCCAGAGAACCTAGGGGGAACAGTGTATCGTCTGTCCCTCCGTTCCCCTGTCCTTCGAGGACAACTAAGCCAAACGTGGCCTGGCTGATGGCAGTGGTAACAACACCTTCGTCCTCCCGGTTGTCTTCTTCGCTGGGACCTGAAACATCTTGGGAATTCTGTCAGCTCCACCCTTTCCTCTGCTAAGGAGGAGTTCACGGCCGCTTTGCTGCTCTCAGCCCCTTTCTCCACCTTGTCAGGAGACCCACATTTTATTTTGGGGATCTCCTGCTTATTCTGGGGCTTGTGCTCAGCTAGAGGCTCTCTATGGAGAAGAGAGAGCCTCTTTGCTGTTTGCACGCCCGTTGTCCTAAGTATTCTAGGAGGCGGCGTCATTAGTACCACATCGCTCCGGGTAACAGCACTTCCCAGCCGCCCCGGTAGTATTGGTACTTCCTCCGCCCCTCCGTTAACCAGCGACAACTCCCTCATCACGCGGGTCGGGTCTTGAGGTCCGTATCTCTCCGGGAAGCCATCTCGCACAGTTGTCCCGGTTCGCTCAGTCCTTCCCCCGACCACTCAGTCACCATGCCACACTCTACTGTCAGGTTCACAGCGCTTTGACACCCGCTACTTATTAATTGCGGTGCCGGATCGCACTGTGTCCCCTTATTATATATGATACGGGCAGGACTCACCTGTATTTCCGCATCGATCAAGACTGGGGCTTCTATGCCTAATCGCCGCAGGTATTCATACAGTCTCTTCAGCGGCACTTCGACTGTGGCTCCCAGCTCCTCCAAACGTTTCTTCACCTCTTCCATCCCCTGAAAGAAAGCTATTATGGGCTCGAGCACCTCCTCGATGTCCCGCACAACATTATAGTTAGTTATTACGGCCGGAGGCAAGGTTACTTCCGTGTTTTCCTTACCCTCTGGCCGGGAGCCAATGGACAAATCTACTCCTGACATGTGCCCTGCTGGGCTTCGCGGAGGCTTCTGGGAAATGTAGTCCGAAGAGGAACGGGTAGCCTCCAGCAGCTGACTGTGATCTGCCTCTTTTAATTTGTCGGCAGACCGTTCAGTCACCTCCCGCTCCTCTTTACCTTTTTTTAATTTTGGCGCTGCTTTGCTCACCGCCCCCTTCCCTTTCAGGGAGCTCAGACTTGTCGGGGAACAACTGACCTCACCGACGGCTCCAAACTGACCTTCTTCCCGGCCTTCATCGCGCGAGGTCACGTGGTCGTTGCCAATGTACGGGCTTCCCCTCTGCAGACTCCTAGACCGGTCCGACTTCTTCTGATCACGGCCATCTTGCCTAGGTATGAGGCGGGCATGCTCTCTGTAGGCTTCGTGCAGACAGGCCTCTGCAAAATAAGAATAATATGTCCCCGGCACTTCGGGCGTTTTTCCAGCACATACCTCGGAACGAAGACGATCCAGTTCCAGTTCTTTGTAATAGTCCTCTGGAGTCGCCATCCTGCAACGTTCCGGCTGCCGCCCCGCTCGGGTTTGCTCGGCTTTAAGCCGCACCTGATCTTCCTCACCGCCTGTTAGGTAAGTCCACAGCGTCTCGATACCATCTGGGACCGAAGTTTTCTGGATAGGTCCAGTCTTCTTACCAGATTTCTTCCTCATCGTGGTCTGCCCTATAATAAGGCTCACGATTGCAGCGCTTTCTGTCGTGGGTGGTGGTTTCACCTCTGTGTATTGAAGAGGGACCTTCTTGGGGTCGTCTGCATAAACAATAAATGATTGAATTACAGGTCCCCTGCCAACAGACGGCCAGAGAATCCTGCCGACTACGCCAGTGTAGCAGATATGCCCTTTGTCCACCTCTCGGACCCTTAGGTACCACTCTAAACACCAGGTATAAGCACAATAACTATTTATTTTACTGTTATCACGTGCACAAAGCACCCTCCACTCCACACTATTCATAAACAACAATTTTCTCTCTCTCAAACAATCTTCCTCGCCCAGACACTTCGCCCTCCTACCTCCCAGCTCAGCTCAATGTACTGGGCTTCCCAGAGTCCTTTTATACACCCTAACCCGGAGGTGTTCCTGTACAACAGTCCACATTTCCTTATTGCTTCTGGGTCAGGGTAAACAGTCCTTTTCTTCAGCCCGGGAACACGTCGTTTCTTCCTGTCATGTGACTATGACGTACTCCCGGGTTATAGGGCACATAAGAGCCCACGAGCCCTCCTACAGCAACGCCTGGTGGCCCCCAAGGTATCCAGTAGGGCTGTGTGTAGAAACTACAAAGTCCATGAGGCCCTGCTGGAACTCGGGGCACGTTTATGCTGTCCGGAGAGCTCCTCCTGGCGGCCTGGGGGTGAGGGCCGGAGTAAAATGCCGGCAATCCACCACAAGGGGAATACAGACATTACTGATTACAACAATATATATTTTTATAACACATTTTCATGCACTGGATGTAGCTCAAAGTGCTTTACAAGATTTAAAAGAAATAGATACAAGAAAAGAAAAACAAATAAAATTAGATAAGAATAATAATGAATAATTACATTAAAAAATAAATCAATAAGCACTTAAAAAATTTGATTTTTAATTAGAAGAAAAGTAGAGTCCTTATATATAGTATCGCTTTTTAAATCTCCAAAGATAAGTCCGATGATAAGGATCAGATGGCTGAGAATTACTCCCGCTGTGATCACCTGCCACAACAGAGAGCAACAAAGAAAAAGGTAAAAATCAATGAGTTCATCAGAGAAAATTGATGAGCATCACATTCCGAAAAATGTGGATATCCAAGTCCAAGCATTGCGTCTCAGTGTAATGTGTTAGGATTGGGAATCCCAAAATCACTTCCAAAAATGCCTACTAGAGGGGGAAATCCTGTCAACCCCCCCAGCAAGATACAAAAAGGGCCATGTAGAAACTTTAGAACATAAAAGATTTATTATAAAAAAAGTGCTCTGTAAAGTACACAAGCCCTTGTAGAGCACACAAGGCAAAATGGAGTTGCCAGCAAGACCAATCCAAAGAGAACAAGTCCCAACCTAAAGGTGGAATCAGAAACAGAGCAAAATGGTCAAATACCTAAGGAATCAAAATAGCAAAAATGCAACAAAAATGCAAGTAACACTCACTAACTCCCGAGTGCATTCAAAATGAACTGCCAGGTACTGTGGAAGACACTTTGGATTTATAGGGTGGAGGGAAGTTCCTGGTGGGGATTGGTAGGTGGCCCTACCTCTTGGTGGGACATAGAAGAAAGCACAGACATCGAAAAAACAGCCAGCAATAAACAAACGTAGCATTACCATACCTTATAGACTCACATCTGAACAAAAAGACAAAACAACACCTTAAAACCCAGCCAGGGGAGGAACCCTGCCTGTGATCTAACATAATGGGGTCTTCTAAATCCCACAGTAAAACAATAAAAATGCAATGATCAGGATGGGGATGGACATTTGTGAAAAGAAGTGAGTAAAGAAAAGTAGAGTTGATTGATATTGTTATTAATTTTTTTGTGCTTCATTGGAAAATGTTTTGGACTTCTATGTGACTAAACTGTAGTTCTGAACCAAAGAATTTTGATTTTGGTATTTATTTTTCTATTTCATTATTCCTGAGAAACACATAATGTTTTATCGTCTTCCCATGGTGCCATTTTGGATTTTTATAGGCGTCACGATTTTGTGACATCAATGGCGGCCATTGCCATGGTAATTTTTACAGAATTTCTAGGGAAGGTGCAATATATGATGTCATCAGTGCTACAAGTTGTTTCTTGCTTATCCAACTTTGGATTGATTTAATGTTTGTTGTGCAATTCTTTAAGTAAATTCTCTTAATGGTTCTCTAAATTCTTTTTTAGTTTTGCGATTTTTGATTTTTTTGTTTAACATTTCTGGCTTATTGAAAGATTGGTTTGTCAACCTGGTATCAACCCATAACAAATCTTTTAACCTTGCTTCATTTCCTGGCCATTTAATTAAAATTGTTTCACTTTTTTCTATTGAGACAGAACATATATGCGGTAATGCCCTTCCCATATTGTTATTAAATTATAAAATAAATATGCTTATCAGTTTGCATATCTTGTGCTCAGCCAGAAAAAAATATTTGAGAGAACGACCAGGAGATAAGACATACTCAAAGAGCAATGTCTGATCTGAGAGCAAGTAAGACAAAACAATCTCTTGACAAGTCCAGAATGGATTTGTAAATCGAAATTGAAATCGAAATGAGTAATGAGGTGTTTTTTCCAGGCAATTGATAAAAACAAATCTAACCACATGTATGCTCATTCAAATGTTACCTATAAACTTAGGACGTGCAAGGTGTTGACCTTTGACATCATGTACCACATGTTTCCTACAATTTACCTAAACAATGTTCTGGGAATTGCTCCACAAAATGGTGGTGACCAAAACAAATAAAAAATGGTGTCGAGTGTGATGCAAAATAAAATGTGGCTATTTTACATACATTTTTAAACTACAAACTAATGTTAAAACTGAAACCTTCATAATTCAAAACCTAAATTGACCGGAAAGAAGTAGTAAACATCAGTAAAATGAGAAACAATTATAAAAATCTTATATATAATTTCGTTATCTTTATTTTTATTTATTTATAGAATGATTGATTGTTTGGCTGTATTATCTGTCATGTGACTCTGTATGTTTGTTTTTATGTTTCTGATGCTTTATGCAACTGTATTTCCCAATGGGATTAATAAAGTTTACTTAATCTAATCTACTCTATTATGGGATGCTAGAACAAAAACACAGAAAAACAACTACTGAATTACTTCTATTAGCCAGACTTAAGGCTCAAAAAGAGGATAATAAGCCTTGTAAAGGATCTTCTCTCTCACTTAAACTTCACCTTGGGTGTGACTACATGGACAATGTCCTTTCTTCATTGGTGCTCCACAGTGCTCCCCTGCAAACAATATCCATTCTAGAAAGCATTATCTCAGAAAGAATATCATGAAGTTAATAAAGTTGTGATAGAAGTGTTGAAAAAGACAATGGAAAATATGTAGAAGAACTGGTCCAAGAAGCTGAAGATGCGGTGACTAACAGAAACATTAAAATGTTTTGTATGACGTCACTAAGAGATTAGAGGGGAGATACAGAAATGTGAGCTTTCTAGGCAGAGGCAGAGATGCAAACGTGCTGACGGAAAGAGTTAAACAGTTAAGGCGTGAAAAGAAGCGTTAAAAATGATGAGAGAAAAAATGTAGAAGAACTGGTCCAAGCAGCTGAAGACACTGTGACTAACAGATGCATGTAATGTTTGTATGGCATCACTGAGAACTTAGCAGGAGGACACAGAAATGTGAATTAACCAGTTAGAGGCAAAAATGGAAACATGTTGATGGAAAGAGCTAAACAATTAAATAGGTGGACAGATCACTCTGAAAAACTATTTAATAGACTATGAGTTAAGAGCCCTTTAGAAAGATTAGAAGTAGATTGAGATCTCCACATTACGATGTAAAAACGAAAGAGGAAAAGGGGCATGTCATCGTCGAACTCAAGATTAGGGAGGCCTCAGTGCCTGATGGGTTTCCAGCAGATTTGTTTCGGGCAGTCCTAGGGATAGCTGCAGAAAGGATACATGAGCAGGTTGTAAGATATGAGAGCTGGAGGCAATTCCTATAGAATATAAGGAAAGCTATCTAATAAAGGTGTTTACCTATCTGCAAACATATTTCATTTTTAAATGATTAATGGGAGTTTGTACAGATGAAAAACAGTAGGAGCAACAGGCAGGTTTTAAAAAAGATGGTTGTGCATTGACCAAATAACAACATTGGTCATTATAAAAGAGCAGTCTATTAAGTGAAATTCAATACTTTAAATGAATTTCGTGAACATTGAAAAGGCATTTGACAGTAGAGACAGTGCAACACTGTGGAAATATACAAACCACAATGGAATACCCAGAAAACTTGTAACTTGCAAAGAAATTCTTACAGAGGCGTATCATGTACAGTGGATTTTGAAGGTCAACTGACAAGTTTCAGGTCAGCATAACAGCACGACAGGAATGTTAACTCTCACCATTCTTGTTCCTTCTGGTCATTAATTGGATTATGAAAAACACTGCATACAGAAGAAGAAATGAAATATGTTGAACTGCTGAGAGACAGCTCGATGACCTGATACTACTGTTCTTCACTCTTAAAAATAATAGTTCCTTAATGGCACTTTATGGTTCTTTACTGGGTTGTACGGTTCTTCATACAACTATTCCTTGAAAAAGCATCATTTCATTCTGGAAATGGTTCTTTATATATGCTTTGAAAATTTTTCTAACATGTAGAAAAAAACATCTGACATCTTTAATGTATGGTAGGCTACCTATGCAGAGCATTAACAGATTAAGAAAACATGAAGTTAGCTGGTGTTATTGAATGCAGCAACAGTCTTTTGAAAATCACAAACCCGGTGGGATTTCACAAATCTGTTACCATCTATTTATGGTTACGTATGATAAGGAGCCTGTTATGGATCGAAATAAGTAAAGGTTCTTTCTGGAACCTTCATGTGAATGCGTCCTTTGGGAACCAAATTAGTTCCCCTAAGGCACTGGTCTGAACTTTGGCACCTTTATTTTTAAGAGTGTATAATCGTCAACAGATGAAAGAAAGGACCAGGTTTCTGCAGACTGTATAAGCACAGTCTAAACATTAATGGAAACAAGGCTAAAATCTTGTAGATTAATGCTGATTGCACCAAACCTCTGAAAATGGAAGGTGATTTCATTAAGGAAGGGGAAGCCTTACTGTATCTGGTGGACATTAATGGTGGGACAGAGGTGGAAGTAAATAACAGGGTATGCAAGGAAGGAGCAGCATTTATCCTATCTAAAAATATGTGGAAAAGTAAAGAAAACAGACAACACATAAAAGTTGCATTTGCTGTGTTATAAATATTATATCTGTGTTGTTGTATTAATTAGAAACGTGGATAACAACCAAATTCATCTCAAAAAAGATTCAGATCTTTGAAAATCAATGCGATGGAATAACCTTGCAAATTTACTGACCTAAAACCATCATCAATGAGGATCTGTGGAAGAAAACTCAGCGACATCCAATTGAAGAAGAGATTGTGAAGAGAAAGTAGGTATGGGTTGAAACCAACTGACAATATCACTGGACAAACCATACATGAAAAAATACATGAAGAAGGGTGGGTGATGAATAGGGTTGATATGGAAAAAACTGGAGTTGATGAAACTGGATGGAAATCGATGGAGTGCGACTCTTTAAAACTTACACTCCAAGTTGGAGTCAAAGCGAAAAGTGAAGGACTTCTGATAAACCTAAAGAGACGGGTCTTGGGTGATACACTTCACAAGGAAAGAGAAGAATAACGTCTATGGTTTTTTGAGGAGTTCTTAATCCCCTCCATGGTGCTTTCTTTCTATCTTCAGGCATTTTAACTACAGAAAGTAAGGCAAACCATGGTATTATTATGATATTTTTTTTTTTTCAAAAAGAGTTTGTGTAGTTTAAACAACAGATTAATGGCATCATTGTTTTTGGACTGTGTTGAAAAGATTGTCATATGTACAGGGCAAACACACTTTACACACACTACACATAGGACAGGCACACATTAATCAAAGGAGCCTTTTCCTAAATTCAATATATTATTCCATTAATTCCATTATTCAATTAATTATTCCAAAATTCACAGAAATGTTGTAAGCAAACTGAACCTATTATCGTGTGTGCTAAACTATTGCAGGTCTTTGCTGTGTTGAGACAATGTTTGGATACCATATGCGTACACCTTCATCTTTTAAAGTGCTCTTGTCCATTAACATCATGATGGAATCCAGAAATAATATTTGCAGTAATTTTAAAAATTACAGAAAATGAATCAATACATTCGCTATCCTGAAAATAACGACATTCCAAACATTAAGGAAAAGTATACTGTATGTTTTACAAGAAGATCCTGGTAATTACAAACACAGCACACAAATATCTTCTACATTTAGAAGCCCTAGAAATTTGATTCTGTTCATCTGGACAAAGTTTTTAAGTGGGAGAAATATTTCGAGACTTATCCAAGTCTCTTCCTCAGTCTCAATTGACTGCAGGTTTCCCCAACCTTATAAACAGTACCTTTGCTTAATCACAGAGACTAGCACCATTGACAAAGGGCCAGTTGATCAGTGATATGCAAATTGTCCACTGATTATAAGGTTTCTCCCACTTAAAAACTTTGTCCAGATGAACAGAATCAAATTTCTAGGATTTCCTTACCTGGATTATTGAGCATGCATCGATACATTTAGAAGCATTGAAACAATTTGTATAGAAAGACATGAGTAAAAAGTAAAGGAATCATTTACTGATCCAGAATTGGGCCACATGAGTGCCATGATGGTAGTGAGCAAAAAGGTCGTGATACAAGTAGTCATGTCATGTCAGCCCAGAATGTCAGATGCAGAACTTATTGTGGATGTTGATCTAGTTTATTTGTTTTGGTTTTTTACCCTATGTTATGTATATTGATCTCAAGGGGGCTTCACCCTTTTTCATATTTAGGTAATTAGATTATGTTATTATGAATTAACAGGATACTCTATAAAAAAGTGAATCTGAGCACAAGAATTACACAAAACATTCTAATTAGACAATTTACAAAGTGGAAACCCCTCTCCAAAAGCATTATCATTATCAGTTTATTGTGGGTGGATAGTGACATTATGCACTGTATGCTATACCCAATACAGAGTATTTCATATCTACTAATATTCTTCTGTTTTTTTAATTTAATAAATTGAATGCTCTGCAAGTATGTTACATTTATGAGCTCACATCTCATATCTTGTTGTATGCCTGCTAGTGACTGCTAGTGCCATGTTGGTTTTGCTAGTAGAAGACTGCATACTTCTGAAGTTGTTAAAGCTAACCACTTTGGACACAAGCTTCCTGTTTTTTGAGCACATCGTCCATTTTCAGTGCTTGTTTACAAAAATAAGTGATAATTTATGATTAACCACATCATGTGCTTGAACAATAACTCTGGCATCAGAATTAGGGCCTTGCAACCAGGTTCTTACCTAAGTCGACCCTTTTTGCACTTTCTAGCCTCTTCTCTTCAGAGTGCCAATGAACACTATCAACATGTGTCTAATTTCTATGTGAGGTCCAATGTATCCTTACTGTAGATTAATGAGCTTCCCATGCAAGGTTGGTTTCTCCCTTCCAGCCAATGATGATGAACTGTTACTCCTGTGAAGGACTAGACAGGTTATGAAAATGGATGAATGGATATATATATATATATATATATATATATATATATATATATATATATATATATATCCATCCATCCATTTTCCAACCCGCTGAATCCAAACACAGGGTCACGGGGGGTCTGCTGGAGTCAATCCCAGCCAACACAGGGCACAAGGCAGGGAACCAATCCCGGGCAGGGTGCCAACCCACCGCAGGACACACACAAACACACCCTCACACCAAGCACACACTAGGGCCAATTTAGAATCACCAATCCACCTAAATATATATACTCTATATATATAAAATCCTAAGCCTAAAAGTGCAATGATTTTCTGCAACGATTTTATGTGACATTTTCTCATGCTTTAAATCTGGCTTATTTTAAAACCTACATACAGTATATAATTATGGTATCATTCTTTTCAGTATTTGTCAAACTTTAATGTGATGTTGTTAGATTTTCAGATTCTTATTCCGTTTTTAAATTATAAACTAAAAAATATCAAGAACCCACGTCCCGCAAGACAGGACTTTGTGCCAAAAGATTTAATCACGCCTGTGGCCGTAAATAAAAGACAAAGAGTAGGACAGCTGCTGTACAGGCTTTTAAATGTTTGAAGCGCTGCGCAAGATGCAGATCACGTGGTACGGCAGCAACAGCAGCAACTGATCGAGCAAAGTGGAGGTAAAAAAAAACTGTTTCCCATTGTATCACCGTTTAGGAGGGGGTTTCAGAGGAGCGACTGTGTCTTCTTGGGGAGCGTTCAGCGAGTGGCAGAAATGTGAAGTGGCTAGCACGTAGCACAGGCCACAGGGGTTGGCAAGCGGAGCGAGCAGGGGGGAACCCCCTAGTATTATATCTATCTGTCTATCTATATATATATATATATATATATATATATATATATATATATATATATATATATATATATATATACTGTATATATATATGGTTGTGATCTGTAGGGGTGTAGCAGGGCCCCAAACACCAGACATAAGTATAGCACCCAGACACAAGCTCAAATAAATTATTTTATTTTATAAAAAAATACCTTCATATAGGTTCTTCCCACAATTCTTCTTCATTCTTTCTTACTTTCTGTTTTCTCCTCCACTTCTTCTCCAAAGATGAGCTTTGCCCGACTCTGACTCACCTAGGGAAATAGGAGCAGTTCCTTTTCAACCCAGTACCTGGAGACAACATTTTTGCCACCAAGAAGCACTTCTGGTCAGGCAGAACCTCCTCAGGACAGAATGGTGTCTATTTGACAGCTCCCCCTGGTGGCACCCAGGTATCCCAACATTTCTGCCCACTGGGGTTACAGTTCCCATGCTGGCCTGCAGGTGCACAAATGGGTGCTCTACAAGGGGGATGTTGCCTCCCACATTTCTGGGATGGCATCTTCCACTGTCCTTCTATACCAGCAAAAATACCCAGCCTGGATGCCCGTCCATTCACGTTCTTCCATTCTAAAAGCTTCCATCCCTTCTGGCTGAGGTATCATCATTACATTTTAAGATTATGGCTTATACACAAAGTCAAACTGCAAAGCTGAACTATCTGGCCATATAAAACAGAATGATACTATTACAGTGTTTAGGTTCAATAATTCAGCTAACACAATATACAACAAAATCCACCTGTATTGTATCACTCACAGAGCAAAGCTACAACTGAGCTATCTAAAGACCCCATCACACTCCATGACTTTCACTGTGATTTTCAGTCGTAGCCTTAATTTACACAACCTTAGAAAGTTAGAGACAGTTGTGGTGTGAGTCCATGACTGACAGTAATGTAGTGTGACATCCCTAGCAACTCAGTCATAATGGTCTGTGACAAGCCATGGCAGTGGCCTCCAGTGTATGCAATAGTTGACAACTAATGGGCATTCCGCTGGCAGTACAATGCATGCAATACAGAAAGGAATGAAGGGAAATAGGTGTTTTAGACTTTAAAAAAAATAAGAAGAGAGGCTTGTACCACAACAAAATGGAAAAAAGGAAAACATTTATGTAGACTGCATCCAAACTCTCCATATCTGGAAAAAAATTTGTATGGTCACCATCACTGTCAGGCAGTACATTAATTAAGACAAACTTGTGATATTTTGGAATTTTGAAACTGAGAAGTCATGAGGGTGTCCTGTTATGTGTCATATCCTGTGATTCCCTTTGAACTGCAGTCCACAAGGTGATGAGATCCAGCACATGCACATGTTAAGTTTCACATGCTCTCCACCTCGAAGCTATGTAGTGCTGAGCCAGCCTTACACACATGTATCTCTATGTTGCTCTTTAATAGACCGTGTGAATCAAAAACCCAGAATGTTTCAAAATAATGGTTGTATCCACCGGATATTCCAAAATAAAAGTAGTCTCAATACACTACATACTACATAATGCAACTAGAAAAAATGTTTACTATAATGAAGCTTCTCAAACCCACATATACATATTTTAACCATAGGCATTTAAACCTTTACATAACAGGCTTTCATCTTTGTAATTGTGTCAGACTATGGCTTGATTAGATCCACCGAAATGTCCTCAATTTACGCAGTCATTTCCAATCATATCACCAGCATGTAGTCTTCATCTAAAACTAGAAACAGCAGCATACTGCCAGATGATCTTTGCCATGGTATATGCATATTAAACCAGCCATTAACTCAGACTTAGTGCATGATGTTTTTAGTTGAAGTTAAAACACAATATTATTATGGTGATTTTGTAATAAAGCAATTTACGGAGTCATCCTCATAATGGCTAAATGTAGTGATAGCTCGGAGGTACTAGACAAGATTTATGCCTCCATGCTTCTCCAGACTTTGTTTTCTATGAGAGCACTGTTTTTATCATGCAGTATTTTAAATTCAGCTTCTTTGCAATGCTGACAGTTCACCCCTAATCTCCATTATTTAAACTTCATCAATGATTTTTTTTGTACTTTGCATTCACAAGATGAATAAGTCGTTTTTTATTGACTGATAACTATAAAAGTATAATTTCTGAAACCTGCACATACATTTTATTACACTCAAAGCCACAGTGCCAGTCAATGCCTCAAATAGCTTATTATCCATTTTTCATTTATCCATTTATAGCAGACTAGACTTGAAGGTAGACGTGAAATGCTTCAGTGTTGAACAGAAGAAACTGAATGAGAACAATGCATTGTTTCAACCCTAGTACAACACTCAAATAAAAGAACTAGGCTTGTTTAACAATGCTTTTGGACAGCCTTCGAGAATATTTTCATTCGTCAGCCTGCCTATTAAGCTGATGAGTACAATTTTAAAAAGAACCAGCCATTCGGTCCAACACATTCATTAACTTAATTCTCTTTTCTAAATATAGTGTGGAGTAAAGGTTTGAAAGCTCCCAAAGTCCTACTATCTAGTACACTACCTGGTAGCTCATTTGATGTATCTATGGTTTTCAATAAAGTTTGTGCATAATTTGCTCTTAAGCAGCTTCCAACTGTGCCTCTTATTCTACCTGAAGCACTAATTTAAAATAACAGTGGGCATCCACCTACTATTTCCCTTCATAAATCTGAACACTTTAGTCACGTCACCTCAGTTAAAAATTCCACATGATACCTCAGAAGTGCAATGAAACATAGCTGGAAATACATGGATATATGAGAAGAATGCACAAATTCTGAACAGTCCATAATGTGGCCACAGTTGTGCCACTTCATTAGAATTAATTTTAACCTTATACAACAAATCATTACAGAGAGCCCCAATCCCAAGACACAGTATAACACCAGATGTTATATGAATAAAATAAAGGTATTTATTTACACCAAGCTCCTTTCCAATAATCACTTCTCCAAAATAAGCCACAATTACCCAAAACAAAGCAAATTCTTCCTCCTCTCTACCCCTGGTTGAGTGTTCCCTGCTGCCTTCTGACTCTGACTCCCTGATGTAAGGCAGTGGGCCCCTTTTATGTCTGACCCAGCATTTGTTCCGGTGCCACTGCGTGTCTTCCGGGAAGCACTTCCAGGCCATAAAGAAAGTAGGAAGGTCCTCCCTGGGGATCCAGTCCATATCTGCTTCCTCTTCTTTCAGCTGCTCCCATTAGGGGTTGCCACAGCAGATCATCTTCTTCCATATCTTTCTGTCCTCTGCATCTTGTTCTGTCACACACATCACCTGCATGTCCTCTCTCACCACATCCATAAACCTTCTCTAAGGCCTTCCTCTTTTTCTCTTGCCTTACAGCTCTATCCTTAAAATCCTTTTCTCGATATACCCAGCATCTCTCCTCTGCACATGTCCAGACCAACTCTCTGACTTTGTCTCCCAACAGTCCAACCTGAGCTGACCCTCTAATGTACTAATTTCTAATCCTATCCATCCTCGTCACGCCCAATGCAAATCTTAGCACCTTTAACTCTGCTACCTCCAGCTCTGTCTCCTCCTTTCAGGTCAGTGCCACCGTCTCCAACCTATATAACATAGCTGGTCTCACTACCATCCTGTAGACCTTCCCTTTCACTCTTGCTGATACCCGTCTGTCACAAATCACTCCTGACACTCTTCTCCACCCATTCCACCCTGCTTGCACTCTTTTTCACCTCTCTTCCACAATCCCCATTACTCTGTACTGTTGATCCCAAGTATTTAAACTCATCCACCTTCGCCAACTCTACTCCATGCATCCTCACCATTCCACTGACCTCCCTCTCATTTACACACATGTATTTTGTCTTGGTTCTACTGACCTTCGCTCCTCTCCTCTCTAGAGCATACCTCCATCTCTCCGGGGTCTCCTCAACCTGTTCCCTATGTCCATTTTGTTCATTGTTACCTTAAAGTTGCTTTTGTTGACTGTCTGCTGTATTTTCTTAACCTGTGTTATGCTCCATGTATTTTGTAGATGGTCCCCCAAGAGGCCAGGTCACCGGTCAGTCCCTGCCAGGAACTGTCCTCCACTCTACATAATTGGAGGGTCTCCCACAGTTCCTGGCGGTTTATTGTGAATGTGCTTTTGAGTCAGTGAGTTCTTGTGTTTTGCTGTGCTTCTGCAATTTACTGGGATTTAGACTTCATGCTCTGTTTTGACTTCATATTTGGATTCTACAATGTTTGCTTCGGATTGCCTTATTGTTTTAGCCAACTCCTTTTGCCTCTTGTGCTCCACAGAGCTTCTTTTGTGCAATGGAGCATTCTGAGAATACATATCTTTTTATTTTAGAAGGATTTAAAGGATAAAGATTCTGTATTTGCCCTTATTCTAGCTGGTGTTTGGCAGTATACCATCCACCCTTCACTGGGCATATTTGGAAGTGTTTTTTTGGAGGACTACATGTTTTGAGACTCCTAGTTCATTACATAAATATGGCAACAGTTCAGTGTTTTGGTATCCCCGATTGGATACACTTTCAAAGTCTTTAGTTTGTAACTGTGTTGTGTTCAGTTGTAGTTTCTGCCAGAATGCTAATGGGAGTATTTAAAAAATGTGTTACCTGTTGAAAGAATAGAAAAGGAGTCTTGAATAAAAGAATGTTTTTATTCTTGATTGGAGATCAGTGCGTGCCTATCATAAAATAAAGAAGTTAACGTTCTGAGTTACCCATGGCTGGCTAATTATTTTACCCTGCTCTGGTCACAACAAAATTATTGACGAGGTTCTCCTCTTTATATTATGCATGCTTGCTGTGAAAATGGATGTTGCTAATATGCCTTTTCGAAGCTTTTTTTCTTCCGAGTCCCGGCGAGCCTGCAATGCCTTTCGCAACGTGGCTTCAGATGTTCAATAACTATTTTCTCATCATTGACACTACTGGGGATGTTGGCCTGATGCTAGGAAGAGAGCTGTGCTACTTCATTGTCTTGGGACCAAAGGTCAGCAAATTTTTTACACCCTGCCTAGCACAGGTATTACGTTCGATACCGCTGTAGAAGCTTTGAAAGTATACTTTACACCTAAAGCTAATGTGGTCGCTGAGCGCCATACATTTCGTAAGAAGACCCAGGTACCACAAGAGAGTATTTTACAATACTATGTAAGCTTGTTGCAACATGTGAATTTGCCGAACGCGTGGACAAAATGATTCGTGACCAATTGATTGAGCATGCATATAGCTCACGTATCCGTGAAAGATTGTTGTTGGAACCAGGCCTTAAATTGGATAAAGCAGTAACTCTTGCTACTCAGATAGAAGCGGCTACATATCAGGCTAAAATCATTTCTACAAACTCCAGGGTCATGCCAGTACAGGCAGTGCAGCATAAACAGAGCAATAAACCCAGAGAGTGACAGACATCTGCTACTACTATGTCTGCTAACCCTGCTAAGGGGAAAGCGTGCTTTCGATGTGGATCACAGTCACAACTGGCTAACTCAGTGAGCTGCCCTGCCCCAAAAGCAACTTGTAGGCATTGCAAAAAGACTGGCCATTTTGCTAAAGTGTGTCGCTCTGCCCAACCCTGTACACGGGAAGTACGTGAGGTTGAATTGCCAGAAGTTACTGTACTATATACAGAAAATACAATACATACACCTGCTAAAATTACTTGTGCAGTGGAAATATCAGCTCCAGGTTCAAGTTCCTGCTCACTGGACCTGATTGTTGACACTGTCTCATCAGTTTCAAAATTACTACACTGTATTTACACCCATCACTTCAGCAACATTCCTCTGACAAAACCTACAGTGAGACTTGTGATGTATTCAAAATCTCATATCCCCGTACTTGGGTGCCTATCTCTAACTGTGTGTTTAAATGGCTGTACAACTGTGGCTACATTTTTCATTGTGGAAAATGGAACCCCAATAATGGGTAGAGACTTAATGTCACTTTTACATGTGCACATCGTGAACTATAAAGCTAGCCCTTCTGATGCTGCAGCTTTCACTTTGCCTCTGCCAGTCTTACAGTGCACTGCTGTGCCCCTGTCCATTGGCTGTGTTAAAAACTTCATCCACCGCATTAAGATCGATGAGACAGTACCTCCTGTGCGACAGAAGCTGCGCCGTTTACCTCTGTCGGTTAGAGATGCTGTGTCTGAAGAACTTGATCGCCTACTCGCAGCTGGTGTCATAGAACGAATTGATACTTCTGCTTGGGTCCCACCTATTGTAGTCACTCAGCGCAAATCTGATAACATTCACATGTGTATTGATCTGCAAGAGCGCAATAAAGCAGTTATTGTAGATTCTTTTCCTTGCCACATATGGATGAACTCCTTTCTGCACTCAGAGGGGCTACAGTATTTTCTACCATTGACTTAGCCAGTGCCTACTACCAAGTGCCACTGCATGAGGACAGTCGAGACCTAACTGCTTTCTTCAGGTTTTGTCGGGTTACTTATGGTTTAGCATCTGCACCCTCCGCCTTCCAGAAAATGATGACTGCTATTCTCACTGACTTAACTGGCGTGGAGAATTACTTGGATGATGTAATAGTACATGGACCTGACCTGATTACCCATGACAAGACCTTACAAACTGTGTTATGCCGGCTGGAAGCTGCTGGCCTGCAGCTAAACAATGACAAGTCAGTCCAGCCTACTCTTGCTTGGGCATATAGTGTCTGCTGATGGCCTGCTTCCTGATAAGGCCCATTTACAAGCCATCATGAATGCTCCTGCACCCACAAATACTGCTACTTTGCATTCTTTTCTTGGGCTGCTGTCTTGGTATTCTAAATTTCTATCAAACCATGCTACTGTCATTGAACCAATGCACTTATGCTTGAGACAACCTGCAGGTGCATTCCAGTGGCCGGCTGATGCACAGAAGAGCTTTGAGCAGGTAAAAATGTTGCTAGTGGATAGCTCTGCTTTGGCACTTTTTGACCCCACACTGTATACTGTAGTTTCCACTGATGCTTCTGACTATGGTCTGGGAGCCATTCTTTCTCAACTCAGTTCTGACAACATAGAAAGAACTGTGGCATTTGCTTTGCAGACTCTTTCCACTACAGTCGCTTCACCCTGCGCATAGACCATCAGCCATTGACAACTCTGTTGACCACCAAGTGGATTGGTCGTGCTGGGATGTGCATTGCGAGATGGTCTGTACGTCTTCTATCATTTAGCTACGATGTAATATATCGACCAGGTTCTCACAATGCTCCTGCTGACTGCCTGTCTCGTCTGCCCTTACCTGTTGCTCCTGCAGCTGCTGACGATGCTGAACCAGATTTTGTTGCTCTCTTGTCTGTGGCACGTAAGACATTGTCTCCTGCTGATTTGGAGTCTGCTTGTGCTGAATGTCCAGACCTCTCTAAGCTATGTACACAGATTGTGCAGAGCTTGCCTCCTTCTCCAAAAGCTTTGGATGCTGATCTGCTGCCATACTACAAGCTCCATCTGGAACTTTCTGTCAGTGACAACTTTATGTTTCATGGTTCATGTCTGATTTTTCCAGCTAGCCTTCATTTGTCACTAATTGCAACTGCACACGAGAGTCACCAAGGTGTGGTATGCACTAAACAACGACTCAGAGAACTTTACTGGTCACCAAAGATGGACACTTATGTTCGTACTGCCATTAGTTCTTGTCAGACATGCCAGTTGAATGACAAAACAGCTCATCCACACCCCGCTCCCTTACAGCCTACACCTTTTCCAGATGGCCCATGGAAAAAAGTGGCTTTGGACATTGTAGGACCCTTTGACACTGCTGCATGGGACTGTAGATATGCTTTGAACCTGATTGACTATCACAGCAAGTGGCTGGAAGTAGCCTTCACCCCTTCCATAACTACTGCTAATGTACCCACATTCCTGTCTTCTATTTTCAGTCACCATGGTAACCCCACGAGTGTGGTGACAGATAATGGAGTTCAGTTTATCTCTGCTGCTTTTGCTGCTTTTCTGGAAGAAAGACAGATTAAACATCACCGCTCCTCACTGTATTACCATGCTGCCAATGGAGCTGTAGAGCAATTCAATCGTGTACTGAAACATATGATTCAACTAGCTATTGAAGAATTCTGTCCCTGGAAAGCTGCCATTACAGACTTTTTGCATGTCTACCGTACTACTCCACACGCAACTACTGGTGTTTCTCCATTTGAACTCCTTCATGGTTGACGGATGCACACAAAATTGACCATACTACCACCTACTTCTTCAGGTTTACAGTCTACCAGTGATGTCCTTACCACAGTTGAGCAACACCAAAACAGGATGAAAGTCTACACTGATGCTAAATGGGGTGCTCGCTTGCCTGGTTTCAAAACAGGGGATAAGGTGAGGGTCAGAAATCCTCTGCATGTTCCAAAAGGACACGAGAAGTTCAGCAACCCTATCACTATCAATAAAAAACCGGGTGCTCATAAATACGTATTGAGTGATGGAAAAACCTGGAATGCATCTCATCTGGTTGCTTTTCCAGACTGTGCGTCTACACCTGTCCAGAAGGAAGTCAAACCATCAGAGCTTCCTCAGTCACCCAGACCCAATCAAACACAGTACTCACCCACCAAACTGGTTGAAGGACTACTTCTTAAATATTGATGAACCTGTGTAATAATATACTTGAATTTGCTTTATTCTGGTTGTGGAATATACACATCATGTTCTCTTAACTTTAATTATTTCATTGCTTGATTACATTGAAGTTCTGGGAATTTTTGTTGTGTTAATCTCATTAGTGGGCAGAAGCAAAGCTTTTCTTTAAAAAAAAAAGGAAAATGTTGTGTTCAGTTGTAGTTTCTGCCAGAATGCTAGGGGGAGTATTTAAAAAATATGTTACCTGTTGAAAGAATAGAAAAGGAGTTTTGAATAAAGGAATGTTTTTATTCTTGATTGGAGATCAGTGCGTGCCTGTCGTAAAATAAAGAAGTTAACGTTCTGAGTTACCCATAGCTGGCTAATTATTTTACCCTGCTCTGGTCACAACAAACTGAAGTAGGCCAAGTGCTCGGTTTCATTTCGGTTTCTGATATCCTTCTGACATTGATTTTTGGTTTGCTCCTGTGCTTTGTTTGTTTGTGTTTCTTTATCATCTTCCATTTTCTATCTGTCCTGGTCCTAACTACAATTCTCCTGTTGCTTTATTATCTCCCGGTCTTTTTTCGTTTCTTATAATAATTCCAGAACACACTGTTTCAAAACAATCTTTTGTTCATTCCACAAGGATTCTATTTAAAATAAACATCACCTGTTTTTTTTACATAAAAAGCTTACTAAAAATACTAAACTGTGGAGCGGAACCAATAAAATTTCACCTAAAGAAGCTTTAAGGGCAGATTTCCCTGAGCTCACCTTCAAAATATTATTAAAACCTTCAGTTTTGGTTACGTTTGATGTTTGACAAACTACAAGATAACCCATAACACTGCTAAATTACAAAGACTCCAATTACCAATACTCAGTCATCTACAGTTTAAAACCTGACCCAGAATGCAGCTTTCAATATGTCTCTGCTCCTCACTCCTTCCTTTCTTGTGTCTTCATGTACTCCTTCATAAAATTTACATTCTGCTTTGGCTGCATGCCTGCTTACTGCACCTTCTATGTCCAGATGTGCTACAAAATATATTTGTAGATGGTAAGATCTTCAAAACTCAACTTAATATCATTTTGGATAAATTAGGAGAATAAGATTTATGAGGTTTATTGAGCAAAATGGACCATTCTCAACAAACCTTTACTAATGTTCTAATAATTTACCTTATATTTCTAAAAATATTCAAAATCATTTAGGGAAAGTTGCTTAACTTTACAATGTGTCTCCTTTTTGGTTTGCATTTGAAGTCCTAAGATATAATGCATGCCATGTGTGGTGAAATGTTGTCAGCATCTTGCCTCTTGTTTGCTATTAAAAGATGTTTTTATTCAATTCAGAGACCACATGGAATGTATTCAGGCCTATGATTTGGGACAGGATTTTTCAGCAATAAAGCGGATGGCCTACAACCGGTTAACCAATCCAGGAGTTGCTGAAGTCCTCAAAAGTCTTCTTCTCTATTTAACTGAACGGCTGGGCTGCAGCTCAGTAGACAAAACGGGGCCAGCACCCATAGCAGGTAGCAAGGAGCATGGAGGCAGACCACACAAACCAAAGAAAGACTTTGCCAAGCACCCCACCACCTTTCAGCTTCTACAGGCAAGATTTATGAGAGAGAATCGAGAAACTGCCAAGAAAAAAACACGAGAAGTTGGATCACTGCTCTTGAGGGAGAACCGGGGTCCACCTTTCGGATTGTGTGTGACTGAATCCCTCAAAGCAAAAGGACGAGTGAATATCGAATGGCAAGGACGAAAAAAAGAGAACATCAACACAGTCAGCACTAATTGGAAAAAAAATGTTAGCTGTCAAAAGGGCACCGTTCAGAAAATTCTCATGAAGTTTGCAGCCGCAGAAGAGAATGCCGAAAAGAATTTGAGAGAACAGAAAATATCAGCATCCAACACTAAAACAGGTGGCAAAAACACATTTTTGGACAAAATAATTGAAAGGTTTGAAACACTGAGCACTTTGCACACTGTCACTTATACGGCTGCATCTCTGAAACAGAAGAAAACAGAAGGGAGAGATGTACAAGTTTTGAAGCGAGCAACCATTGAGCTGCACCTCTTTGAAGCTACAGAAATATGGAGTCACCCTGTACACCACAACACGACAGCTTCTGTGGAATTAATGCACAGTGTGAGCTTGGCAGTGACAACTGAATGTCCCGCGGGATGGAGCAGGGTTGATGGAACTCACAAGCAGTCATGGGTAGTGAATACAGCCACAGAGAAGAGAACCTGGTATGCTACTGCCGCAGGTGCCCTTGAATCCAATGATATCATACAGTTTAAATCCGCCCCTTTGGAAAGAGAAGACAGGAATAGCCCAGAAATCACAAAGAACGGAATGCCCAGACTCATGACTAATCATCTCAACAATGTCTGCCTTAAAATAGATACAAACAAAGAAGAAGCAGAGCTTCTTTCTAATCTCAATAGCTCTTCACATCCAGCTGACATTAAAGGCTTCTCTGAGGCCATTCCTCTGTTATCTCCCTTTTATGAGCTCTCCCTTCTGGGGCCCCAAGAAAAAATCCACCAGTCCTCCGACTGGAAAGGTGTTAACCAATCCAGGAACCCAGCAGTTGGCCAATTTAAATCCCCAGCACAGGATGTGCATGGATTCAAGAATTTTGAGAGACCGACTCTACTGGATGGAGACTCTGGATTAGTACAAAGCCATGTGGAAAAATCTTTACAAACAGCCATCACAATTTACTTGCCAGAGATTGAAGTTGAGGAAAGCAGTAACCACTGTCATCCAGAAGAAAATCAAGCAACTCCTGCTTTGGAACCTGATAACAAAGATATATTGTGGCTTTCAGATGTAACAGTTCACGAACTACAACTTTTAGTTGCAACACCAGTGCCTAAGAATCACAGTATCAGCACTCAAAATCAACTCCAACTGAGAACAGAGACAGATATAAACCAGGATGAGTCCAACAAAACTTGCAAGGAGCTTAAAAATAAGCAAATCACGTGTGAACAGATAACTGGGAAAACTGAAGGCCCTGCCAAAACCCAGGAGGAGAAAGAAATACCACAGGAGTTAGTTGGGTGTGGAATCAGTGAGTCTTATCAGGGGGATCTAGTAAGCATATGGGATGGCTACAAGTCATCGTCCTATAGCACCATGCCAAGTGATAAAGGGTGGGAATTAAACAGACAACATATGAGTGCACCTAGCATTAGCACAAACAGAAATGTGCAACAAGCAGAAGAAAAGATTAACAATGGAGAGAGTGCATTCAAATATAAAGCAGAAAGTTACAGCGATGCCACAGTATCCTCACAAAAGTCATTCAAGCCAAAAATTATTAGGATAACTGACACATTTTCATTTTGATATGTCCCAAAGTAAATTTATGATTAAACATAAACTTTTATGCTTTAGCAATAACCTTCAGTATCTTTAAACGTTCATTTCGGTAAGATCTTTACATTTTCGGCAACTCAGTTTAGACCATGGAGGTGTTGAAGTTCTGCCTGGTTTATAATAATCAGAATTAGACTTTGCCTCCAAAATCCAGTCTCAGGCTTCAAATGAAGCCTTAAAATAAAAAAGGCCTAACCCCAATTTTAAAAAAGCAGGTTTTGTGCCCTGCACAGGCCTCATATAGAAGTAAAAAGTTAAAATTTTTAAGAAGTCTGCAAGACTTCACAGGGAGGGAGGAAACTGTAAAACCTCTGGCCAAGAATCCAAAAGCATAATTAAAAAACAAAAAAAGAATAGAAAAATCTAACAAGTACTTAAAAGTAATCTGTAAAAGCCTGCAAAAATGATGAACCCAAGTCATACTGTGTTTTGTAGGCTGACCCCTACTGCAGTCAACATAAAGACATACAATGTAATAAGTACGTAAATAACATAATGCAATAATACAAATTAATCAAATAGCAAAGCAAATCTCATTCAGAACAACGAAAACAGAGGAAAAACACAAACAAGTCTTACCAAATAATATTTAAAAAATGAACAAAAGAACACATAAACAGTAAAAAACAGTTAAGCTGCAGAAGGGTCTCTGGCCACACCATAAGTGTCACATAAGTGTCTGAACATTATTATACGTGGTCAAAACGGAGCAGAAGATAATAAGCACAGACTTAAGTAGTCAAGACAGGCAAGGGCTCAGAACCGAGAAGGCAGATATACCAGGCAAACTGGAATCAAAAGGGCAAAACAAGAATTAAAAGTCCAAAAGCAAAAAGAATGTTGATTACTAAAAACAAAACCTAATGCTAAGGCCAACTTAGAAGTAAATATAACTACACTCGGAAGATTTTCAAGACATTGTGTATCCACCGTGAGATGATGCCTAATGAAACCGCCACCATATTTATAGCCTCACTTCTGAGATGTCATCAGCACAATGATCATGGCCATTTGAAACATCCACAAACTGCCTCAGAAACAATGAAAAACAAGACAGGAACAAAATTAAATAAAATGAATGAAAACTTGTGTTAAAATAAATCAAGTTTTAAAGTAAAAGACAAATCCTGACCAAAAAAAAGAAAAAAACGTAAAAAGACCAAATTGCAGGCATTAAACATTTTAGATACCCAAAACAGGAGGGCCACAGTAAGACCAGATTTGCATTGTGGCCTATCATTTATTTAAAGACTAGTTTGTGCATCTTATTGAAGTCATTGTTTATTTTCACTTCTTCCTCATTTTCTAACTTCAGATTAAGTATTCTGAATGAGCTCACATTTTGGACTTTTACTCTTTATGGCTTTTAGTAAATATAAGTTATTTTTAAGAATGTTCTTCACATAAGCACACTCTGCCTTTTTAAATTTGGATATTACCATCATATTGTTAATTTTATTTATTATATTTTGTACTGTTGTTTTGTGTTTGTTGCCATCTTGTAATTCTTGATGCATAATATTATACACTCTATATAACATGGCAGTGCCATGCTTGATTTTCAAGACCAAAAAACATTGAAACTTAGTGAAGATTGTTCCTACAGCATTTTCCAAGCCAGTTCTTGCAAAACTGATTATAGTTTTTGTTTTGTTTGTTAAGACTTTTTTTTGTAAAGGAATCAATTTTCAACTTAATTGCTTGATGTTAAGAAATGTTTGGTGGAGCTAAATAAAACTTATGTAGTACCAAAATTAATTTCAGCCAACGAGCTCTCTTAAATAAAATCTACTATATAATAAAACAATAAGATCTGTGTGTGTCTGTCCGGTGCCTTTGAGTAATTTGATTTCTCAGTTTAACTCTGGTGATGGGATTGAAAGTGAAAATGCAAGTGTGAGACACATGAGGAGGTGTAAAGGCATAGAACCATGCTGAGAGATGCCCTCAAAGACAGGAAGTATAAATAAAGTTGAACTGGAGGCAAGTAAAGGCACCACGAAATGACAGAGTCTGAGAAGCGGGCTTTAGGAGAACAAGCTCGAGGAGGGATGCACCGGGCAAGAGAGCGTCAGACACACAAGGATGCTGAGGAAAAATGCTACAGGTACACGAAGGGCAAGAGATAACAAATATTTTTAATTTCATTCTGTTGCCTGTCGTCAATAAGTAACATGGGTAGTAATAAATAATTTTTTTTCTGTGCTTCCACGCTAGTTACTCCCTTTATCAAAATAATTTTATGTTGGGAAATTTAATTCTAGCAATCTGCATGGTTAACAAAAACAGAGCAGTGCAGTTTTTTTATATATCTCTTTATAATTACTTTGTAACTGTAGAAATTAGGGCAGTGGACCTTACAATTCAAGGTCTCAGACCCTAAGCAAGTCACAAGTACACTAACCTATGCATTGACACTCACCCAACGGCAGTTTAGAGTCACCCCCAAATCTAACTTGTGTATTTTTAGGATGTAGGATGTTGTTATGATCTTGCAGAAGTTCCATCCTTTCTGTTGTGTTTTTTTCTTTGTAAATTATTTTTTCTTACTAGTTCATGTTTGTCTTCTATCAGCGATTTCATATTAGTGTTCTGTTATTTGTTAGTTGATAATTTATATGTTAATTGTTTTCTTTATTATTACTGAATCCAGAGGGGCAGGGCCACTTCATAGCTCTGGTGACTTGCTTTTAGGGCAACCACCTTTGGCTATATTATTTACAATTCATTGAATACCTTCTGCCACTTTATAGCTCCCCTTTCGTAGTAAGTTAAAGCCTTTTTATTTAAGTTTTCATTTTCAAGATTAGTTCACATACCGTGAGACGGTCAAGTCACGTCATACTTACAACATTTGGAAGCAAGTCCTGTGATACACAGGTTAGAACAGAGCAGGTTAGAGATAATGGATGTAGGAATTTTCGAAAGTCTCAAAAAAAGGAGAGTAAAGATCGCATTAGTGCAAACAAACAGAAAATATTACTCGGTGAAATAACAGAACAGCGAAAAGAGATAGAATAGTGTTTGACGATGACTGGGTGAGAAGAGAGACAAAATGCAGGTCACGCTGCACAAGAGCAGCAGCAAGCCAGCAGCTGATCGAGCAAAGAGGAGGTTAAAAAAAATGTTATTTGTTTCCCATTGTATCATTGTTTAAGAGTGGTTTCAGGGGAGCGACCGCATCTCCTTGGGTTGCGTTCAGCCTCCCTCTTCACAATGGAGCATATTGCTGGTGGGGGAGGGGGTTAAGGGGTAGGCGAGTGAAGTGCAGATCACGCAGCACGACAGCAGCAGCAAGCCAGCAGCTGATCGAGCAAAGAGGATGTAAAACAAAAACTGTATTTGTTTCCCATTGTATCACCGTTTAAGACGGGTTTCGGAGGAGCGGCTGCATCTACTTGGGGTGTGTTCAACCACCCTTTTCACAATGGCGTATAGCGCTGGTGGGGGGGAAAGGGGTTGGCGAGCGAAGGCCCCATAGTATTTTAAAGTAATTGTAACATCAGTTATGGAGCCTTTGTCAATTAGGATTTTGATGTGATGTTGTAAGGCTTCTTGAGGTGTCTTTTTAGTGAATATAATTTATGTATAATTATTGTTACAGAGGTTGACAAGCCAAAATTAGTTTCCTTTGTTTTGTTGGAAGTATTCCTATTCTTGCACATTTTTTCCTTGTTACTGATTAAAGGATATGTTCAGTATTTTTCTAGTCAAATTTTTATATTCACAATCATGATATATATATACAAATTTGCTACATGAAATTGCATTCTAAATGAATTAACAAATTTAAAAAAGCATAATTTAAAAAAGAAACTAGACTGCTCTTGCCTTTTATAATGGAGGCAAAGTGTACCATTGTCCCATTATTAAGAAAAGCCTTAAAACTTGACAAATATGTCAATTTTTCAAGACATAAATATTAGTCAGTCAGTCATTATCCAGCCCACTATATCCTAATACAGGGTCACGGGGGTCTGCTGGAGCCAATCCCAGCCAGCACAGGGCACAAGGCAGGAGTGTCTGCGCATACACTAGTACTCTTCAGCCCCATTGTGAGATACAACAATAGACAAGGTGTTTTTAAAATTTATAAAAAACGCTTCACTTTTTATATGGAAAGATAATTTATACAACGATAATGAAGAAATAACTTGAAAAATATGAATTTATCTTTTAATTTTTCATTAAATCAAATTAAGGACATTTTTGTTTTCATTTAATCTGTTTGAATATTTTTGTTTGCCTCAGTATTTAGAATTTAAACATAATTAAATTTAATTAAAATAATCATTTGAGTTTCTTGGGTGTTCTTCAGTGTCAATCTCCTAGTGCAGCTTAGCCATTTGTGGCAGTTTTATTACAAACTACACACTGAGAGACACCAGGCTAGGAGCCAAACTACATTAGCACCTTTTCTTACCTGAGCCATACGTTCCAAAACACTGCATATTGGGAAGTGTTGTCAGGCAACCCCTTACATTGACCCAGTATAACAGCAAACCTGGTAACCTTCACCTGTTTGAACTCTTTGTATAGCATGTAGATACATCAGGAATGTGGAACAAGTCCATGTACAATAATGTTATTTCACAGGCAGCTTAGATCTGTGCATTAAGTTACACATTTAGCCAGACAAACCACTTTGTTTTATTTCACCGCAACCAGAGTTAGAACAAAGTGTTGTTAAAAAAATAAAATCACACTTAATCAGTTGACATCAAAACTTGAGAAGATGCACATGGCAGTGTGGTGTGAGACTGATGAAAAAACAAGGCAGCGTGGAAGAGAATGGAGAGGACAACAGGAGCACATGCACAACTCATTCTTGCATTCTGCGTACTCGAATACAGAATTATCACCCGCCAGAGGGAATACAGAAAGGAGTGAGTCTTGCTTCTTGTCGTGTTCCCATGGATGAGATCGAGTGAACATTCAACAAGCATACACTGGATTTTTTTTTTACTCATTTTGATTTTATTTCAGATAGTATGAGTATTTGGTTTGTTTATATTTTGATTAAAGAAAGAATGTTTTAGTTATTTCAGTTATAGTCTTTGTAAACAATTATAATTTTAGTTGAAACAAATAATAGTGCCCACTCTCACTATGGCTGGTGGATCTCAATTCTGAAGAAAGTAATGGACAAGTAGTCTGTTTAGTTAAGCTGATTTATGACTGGAAGTCATAACTCTGTTTGGAAATCTGGTATACAGGTAAAGGCTTTAATATTAGCACTGGAGTTCATTTTATTTGGAAAGTCACATGTTGTTATTGTGACAGAAGCAAATAAAAATAGACTGTATGCAAATGCAGATATAGTAGATTAGGAACATTAAGAAAACAATCAAAATTTTCAAAAGAATTAGTAGAGAAGAAAGGGACAGTTTGTATTTGAATTAATAGTACAAAGCTTTAGAAGAAATCTACCCCATTTTTAGACCTACAATCCTCACTGTAATAAATGAGCACACAACTATCAACTTCAGTACAGAAGACCAAGTAAGCTTCATTCCTCAGAGAAAAGACTTCAGTTCTGAAAAAGTGACAGTGAAAAATACTCAACATAAAAATGAACATAAATATAAAATGTACTTTGACAGTAGGCGCAAGTTCAGTATTACACATCATTTCATAGTGAAAAGTCAAGAAAAATGACACCTTTCATTGGCTAACTATAAAGATTACAATATGCAAGCTTTTAAGGCAACTGAAGAAAGGGCCTGAGTTGCCTCGAAAGCTTGCATATTGTAATCTTTTTAGTTAGCCAATAAAAGGTGTCATCTTGCTTGACTTCTCACTACATTCATCATGGCTAACATGGCACAACACCCTAGTACTACAGACATCATTTCATACATAGCCAGAAACTGCTGGAAAACATGTTTTCCCTTCTCACACTGAATATGAAATATTCATAAAAGAATGGAAAGAATTTAAGTTCTCCCAGAATAAAACAGAATATATAGTCCTCCCAACATCGGACGACAGGGACGTAACAGCATCAGATAGCTGTGTGACTAAAAGGACCTGAGGGGGACAGAAAGAGAGAGAGAGGAAGAGGGACTTGAGTGTGTTGGTCTGCATTTGGATCCTCTTGACAAAAAAAAGAGTAATGAAGCACAGTTATAAATACTGCTCTCCACTATCCTGTCCATTCATGCTACTAACTGTTGTTCTGCTCCTTTTACTTTATATTCTTATCTTTAAACCATTTGTAAAACTAACATTTTGCGTAATCAAATTTTTGTTAGGATGGCCAGAATTATTGTAAGAAATATATGAAAAAAAAAAGTAGTTTAAACAGCAAGGAAATTCAATATGTGAAAAATCGGGAAGAAAATCAAAAGAAAAAAAAATGGGCCAAAACAAACTTAATGTAACAAAATCCTTAATGTCTTTAGGAAGATAGATACTGCACAAATCTGTATTTATGTGAATCCGGAAACCTGGACACCACAGATTATACGATGCCAGGATGACAACGCCAACTGAAAAGATTTCTGGCCATTGCAGCAAGGTAATGGGAGAAAATTCGATTGTAAATAATGCATAAAATGGTGGCACACATAATCACAAAGTACAAAATGTTGTGAATTGATTCCATACTTATTTTTTAACTGAACCTTAAGTAATTTTTTTCTCTGAAATGTTAAAATAAGGAGAATTCTGTTCTAATATTAGGTTTAGTATTTCCCAGTTATTTACAATTGGTGACACTATCTTGTTTTGCATATGGGTGTGGCTGTTTCTCGAGTACTGTTGCCATGGCACTACTGTCTGGGTTTCTGGAAGGCATCATCTCATAGTTCGCAACTTTTACATCATTAGCACAACAGGTTAATAGCCATTGATGGACATTCTTTATTCAGGACTGTGGATAACTTTTCCTAACACTGGGGCTCCTTTATAACAATAGGAATACACCTGCATAATGCCTCACTGTGACTGTGACTGCCAAGTCAGAAATTTTCTTTCTTTTAAATGTTCTGTCTTTATAGTCATTCTGTTGTATGTTCAGACTGTAGTGTGTTGGTTCTTGATCGTTAAGCTCTGAACTTGTTGACTACAATGTTTGTAATATTATTTATAATATTTGACTACAAATACTTACCTCACATTTTGGTTTTAACAGCAGTATTTTTCATGTTCCGGTTATTGCCCAATTGTTTTTTAACTACATTTCTTCTTCTGGTACTTATCATTAAAAAACCCCTCTGTTCATCTGCAGACAAAACACAAACAAATGCAAAAGCACCAAAAGACCTTAGAATTTCAATAAATACAATTCAAAGCCATAAAAATCATGACATCACTAGTTTGGGATCAGAATATAGAGTTTTGTATTTCCCCTCCCCTAATTATTCTAATGATTTATTTCTGTGATCCACCAAAGAATACATGAGATGCTGAATGCCACTATTATATACTCATAGACCAGTAAAATTGGGAACCTTGTAACAATTCGTCTCGAGCACTAGCCTGAGATTATTGCTACCACTATTCTGACCTAGCTAAAGGCAGATGATAAAAGGATAGGCCAATATCACACCTTAATAAATTTCCCGTATAGCCTTTATTCTAATAAAAACAATCCCTTAATATCAATGCATTTATAGGTCACTGCACACCATAGTCCATATTTATCCTTGCAGTCCATCAAATAAACAACAAATAGAAAAACAATCCCTTACACATGGATCGCCCTGCCCGAACCTAAGTAACCCTTAATTTGCAGCGCCACACACATATACATGTATCCACACATCAACAGCATTCATTCCCCCAATTCCCGTTCCAGAGATAATAAATAGAACCGCAGATAGTCCACTGTAATACTCCCGCAACGGCCGGCGAGCTGATGAGGAGTCCTGAAAATAGCGGACTATATAACCAATCTCCTCTTCGTCATAAAAGACATACAGTCAGACTTGCGCCATGATTAAAATATAGTAAGTCCGTTTTGATAGCTCACCCGAGTCCGTAGGTAATAGCGGAACGATCGATTCCCAGGTACTAAAGAGAAGAGCATCGGATAACAGAAAAGGCAGATCAGCTTCTGCTCTGGCCATGGGAAAAGCCTAGGAGCTCCTATCAGTCCTGTCAGAAGGTGGATGGTCTTCTCTTTAAAAAAATAAAGCAATAATGAGTTAAATCTCAAAAATTCACAACAAATTAAAAGAGCAAACCTAATTATCAACAATTTGGCAAACTAATTATACAATCTTCTTCTTCTTCTTCCTCGTGTTTTATAGGTTTCGGCATGATTTTTATATCCAGATGCCTTTTCTAATGCTGACCTCTGCCATGCCCTCCTGAAATTATCTAAAATATTTATCATGTTAAAAAGATGAAGGCTACTGATAGTTATTGGAAGGAATCATAGATCCACATTTGCGACTGCAGCTTAGTCTGTCAGCTACTTACAGTATTATAGTTCAGTGTGTTGTGGTTATCTGAGTAATAACAGGCTGATACAATTGCAGCACTTTGGGGTGCTAAGCAGGCTGTCACCATTTACGATTTTGAAAATACAAACAGAAACAGCACGCAATGGTGTTTAACAATGGTTTTAAACAACACAAGGTTGCCCCATAGCAATTGGACTAAATAAGGGTTCTTTAACGAGGTTCTTTCAGTCAGGCTGTGGAGCTCCTCTGCTCAGGTCACTTAAGCCATAAGTGACATTTTCCTCAGGGCGGTCTTAATTTTATAGTCTGGGAACCAAAAGGGGTGGAGTTAGTTGTCCTCACTGAGTAGCCTTTGTATGCTGTGGAACAAAGAGAAGACAAAGTAGTTAGTGGAGGCAGTGTCCCCACAGAGCTTGGGGTGGTATCACATATCTCTGTGAAGAACTGTGAAGATATGTGAAGAACTTGGAAGATGACCCTCTGATGCCCATGCATGTCTGGACTGGAGCTGGGCACTGGTACCTTGTGTTGTTCTAATATCTCTTTTGAATGTCCAATTAAATTTTATCTTTTTTTTTATAATCTCAGTGCCGTAGAGTACTTGATTTTCATTTTTTACTAGGGGGCTTTGCCCCCTGCTCGCTTCGCTCGCCAACCCCCCTGCTTGCACTGTGCGCCAGCAACTTTGTGTCTCTGCTGCTCGGATATGTGGATTTCACTTTCACCAAACAACAAAACTTTTAATTCATTGGGAAGAAACACTACTTTTCCCTGATGGCAACACAAATTAGATGATCTACAAGTCTCCGACTTAAAGTTTAAAGCCAAACTAAATATCTGTATACTTCTGTCATATCACCTATGTCCATATATTCGATCTCTTTTCGCTTTTACCTTTTCGTCAATATCGCATTGAATTTTGATTCCGTGTTTGGAATTACATCGTGACAATGCAACATATAACTGCCCGCGAGTGAATATCATTTCTTTCTCTCTACACAAACTGTGTCTGACAATAGCATTCACACCAATGAGAAATGATTGAACGGTGTGCGTGGTTGTAAATGTTTTAGCTGTGGGCAGGACTTTTTCCAAATCTCTTTGCATAAAGTCTTGTCTCGCGGAGCTTGAAATTTTGTCTCGCGGGATTTCACTTTCACCAAATAACAAATCTTTTAATTCTCGCGGACACACCTCTTCATTGGGAAGAAAAGCTACTTTTCCCTGATGGCAACATGGATTAGACGATCTACAAATCTCCGAATTAAAGCTTAAATCCAAACAATATATTCGATCTCTTTTTGCTGTTCCGTTATTTCACCGAGTAATAATTTCCGTTTGATCATTTTTGTGAGACGTTCGAATTTTCATACTTCCATTATCTTTAACCTGCTCTAAATGTGTATCGCTCCAATGTTTTTGAATTCTTTACGACATTCTACTTTGTGATCTACGCTTTCTCTTTTATTTCCAGCCCCAGGCATGGTTAAATCTTTTGGCACAAAGTCTCATCTCATGGGACATGATAGTGTGTCTCTGAGAAAGTCACGTCTCGTCTCTCTTCCCAAGATTTTTTTATTATAATAGAAAGATAATCTCAATCACTTTCCCATTTTTTGTGTCATCAAGTACTCTTTTTAGGTCACAGTGTGCGAGATGAATTCATAAACAACTACAGTACATCAGGTTGTTTGAGTCTCTCAGTTTAGTTGCAAACATAGAAATAAGAATCCTATTTAATAAGCATGTGTAAATAATTCATCGCAAAGCTTTACTTCGGGCAAAAAAAAATTTTGCTGTCATTAGTGTTACAAAGCTCATCACTCAAAATGTTTCCTCTCTGGGCACACTGAGTAGATGTTTGAGGACTGATAAGGAAGTTTAAGTGCGCAAGATGTGCTCCAGGAGAGGAAGAAGAAAGATATTTGCATTGGCTTAACTAAGAGGTTGCAGTTTATTTTACTGAACTGACCTGTATGTAGGTGAACTAACATAAATAGAACAGCTCCCAGGGATGTCTCAAGTTTGATTTCTAAATTTACAAATAGCAATTTTTATCAAATATCTGAGCCATGCTATCTAGTTGTTGAACTTGTGTTTTGGACAGTAGCAATGCCAGCCTTTGTCATTACCTACAGTCAGCTCTGAATGTCAAATGTAAAATAAATGTGTACCTTTATTTAACTAGTGATCACCTAGGGGACTCATTTTTGAAGTTAAGCTGCCACTGGTATATATCCTGGCACAATGGAGCTTCTTCTTTACTTAGACTCTAATGAACACTTTAGCTTAGCCACTGGGTGCTCAAGGTGGAAGAAGATGAAAGTTTCAGGTGACCAAAAATCATCAACTGATCAGCTGGGTATAAACAAAAGTATAATCAGATGAGGATACTGCAGTTAGTAGCACTGCTGTCTCACCAGTAAAAATCCTGCACTTGGTCATTTTGTGTGTGGAGTTTGTACTTACTGCTCATGCTGGGAGGGTCTTACCATAAGTTTTCCTATCACATCCCCAAAGACCTGGTTACTCTGTGATTCCAAAATGGCTCCACTGTGTGTGTGATCCCCACCCTGTGATGGACTGGCTTTCTGTCCAGAGTTGTTACTTGCTTTGCGCACAGAGTTTCCAGCATAAGCTCCAACCTATGGTAGGCCTGAATTGCATTATGCAGATTTAAGAAATGTATTTAGGTAAATCAGAAGGAGTAAAAGAGCTGGCATATGACTGAACACAAATACAAATACACAAAGTCAGACAAGGCATAGTGGAAAAGGAAAAAACAGACTGAGAAACACAGTATTAATTCTAGAGAGTCAATGCAAAATGGGGAGTGCAGTTGGGGCTGAAATGAAGAGGGAGGGCCAGCTAATTTCTTGCAGAGTATATAGAGAGAATATAATAATTACAGTATAGTAATTTATTGGCATATCAGAGTCAAATGGCTTTGGATGGTCTGACAGATGGGGCCTAAACAGTCCTGTGAATGTCTGTGGGGAAGGTCCTGAGAGAAGGAGAGATGTGGCTGAGGGATGTGCTAAAAGGACCTGGGAGTGTGTATCTGCAGTTGGATCATCTTGGAAAAAAAACAGAGAGGTGAAGCACAGAGTTAATGACAAACTGCTCTCTATGCCATTCTGTCCACGCATACTACTAACTGCTCTCCTGCTTCTTTTTTTACTGTATATTCTGTGGCTGACGCCCAGGTCACCCAAAAAAGAGAAGGATGGGGGAAGGCAGCTACTGAGAGACACTGCCTCCTCCAAGATGCCAGATGGTGAATTCTCTGCAGCACAGCAGTGTCATGGATTTCCACAGGGCATCATGGAATCTGTAGTTCGGCATCACAGCCCTCCTGGGTACTGTGGGTGCCTCCAGAAGACTCTGCAGGAAGATCTGGGGATTTTTATTTTCCATATAGTATTCCCAAGTCATGGGGTCAGAAGCCCCAAAGTACTTCCGGGCTGAAGAAAACCTCAAGTCCTCCATCTGACCCGGAAGTGCTGGCAAGTCACAAGGACAGAAGAACAGAAGCACATCCGGGTCAAGATCTATATAAAGGACTACTGATGACCCAGCAAGCAAGCCAGAGTTGGGAGGTAGAGGACAAAGCTTTCTGGGAAGAGTGGAGGAGAGATTTGTGTGCTTTATTGTATTGTTGTTGTTATTATTATTATTGTTACTTGCCTGTTTATGGTGGTGGAGGTGCTTTTGGGCACTATAAAAACAAGAAGAATAATTAAATATCTTCTTGGTAATTGTACCCTGTGTTCAGTGTGTCTGTCTGTTGGGTTGAAAAAGGCAACAGCGACCTCTAGTGTCTTACAATTATTATCTTCAACTGCTATCTAATGATTCTATGTACAGTATTTATATACTAAATGTTCATATGTTACAATACCATTTGTAAGATTTTGGATTATGTTTAATTTTTAACTATTCATGTATCTGTAAAATTACACATATGCTTAGATTTGTTAATTTAAACTTTTTTTCCATCCACTTTTAGGTGGGGTTGCGTATAATGTGAAAAGCACCTACTGCAATTGTCATGTTTGTCTGCCTGTCTGTCCCCCCACATGAAACAACTGAGTGGACAGATTTTTTGAAATCTGGCACACGTATCCTTCAAGGAAATTTGTCTGGAGAATTTTTCAATTTTCATTGAGATATCTTGAATATAGCATGAGGTACAGATTTTTTTAAATTTCAAAATCTCCCATTGAAAGGTATTAACACATTTTTAAACTCAACTATTTTAAAACAGACAATGTGGCACCCGGCTGGGGTTGTCGCCCAGCCGGGATGCCCAAGAGGACCGGAGGAGGGCTCATGCCTCCTCCAGAACACGAGGGGGCGTCTGCCCTGGATGCTTTGGGGGCCAGGGGGGCGCCCCGATGCCTTGGGAGCCCTGGACCTCAGTACTTCCGCCACACCGGGAAGTGCTGGGGGGAAGAGTATTGGGGACACCCAGTGGACTTCCGGATACAATGACAGAGCTTCCGCCACACAGGGGTGTGGCTACAGAAGCCCTTAGGATGCACCTGGAGTCCATCCGGGGTGTATAAAAGGGGCCGCCTCCCTCCAGTCAGGGGAAAGAGTCGGGTGGAAGAGGACGAAGCTTGGTGAAGAGGAGTGGAGGCGGACTAGAGACATTTAAGGCATTGTGTTGTGGCCAGGACTTAAAGGGGTGATTGGTGCCAAGGCACTGGGATTGTGCACTTGACCTGTAAATATAATGTATAATAAACTCGTGTGTGGTGATAACAACATGTTATCCTGTCTGTGTCTGGGCTGTTCCCCACAACAGAGAAACATTCTGTGCAACTTCAATTATGGATTAGTGTACTGTTTCAAATTTACCTTAAAATGGGTCACTTCAGCTTTTTCCTTTTTTTACTCATCTGACATCTGCACCTGATGGCAAAACAAATCTCCAGTACAAGTTACTCAAACACTGGGAGAAGTGCGCAAGCCACTGGTACACCAGCTCACTTCTCTGGCTCTTGCTGTAAAAGTAAAAAAATGTCACTTATCTAGAAATGAATGTAAGAGGAAAGACATTTAGTAAGCATCACTCTGTATTTATATTACAGTAAGCCTTACAGCTTCATTATCTGCAGATCATAATTATTCACTGTTTCTTAAACACTATATCGCCAAAGCTCCAGAACAGCGCTCCATCATGGTTCAAAGAATTCAACAATCTTGAGACTTAAATAGATTTTAACTCTTCTTTGCCTACATATTTCAAAAATGTATGCTAAAGAAATTCAGTTATTGACCCTTTAAGACCAATTACTAACAAGAGGGCAATATCAATGACATTTTTATATCACTTGAACTAGAATGTACTGTTTATAAAAACTCTTTGGCTACATTTTAACTCCATGTTATTGTAAAGTGCATAAAAATCATATATTTAATGAAGTCTACTTAACACATGTAATTTACATTCTATTATAACTTGTTATTTTTGAATATAACATATTGTTACAAAATAAGGAACAAAAATGTGATAACTGACTCTTTGACAAAGTAACTACAAAAAGTAAATTACTCTTTCTTTCAAATCTGTTAACTAAGTTGTAGCTAGCGAAGTGCTGCTAAGATTCAAACCCTTGAAGGGACAGTGATTTATTTATTTTTTTGTCTGGAACCCCATGAACACACTCAGCCTTAGCCTGACTTGCACTCGGGTCACTCACAGAGATATGGAAACAAAATGGTTTAACCCGTAATTAAACTGAATATAATAAACAAAAAATAGAAGGTGAACTATAACTGAACAGTAAACAGAAACACAATTCCTCCAATCAGCAATCTCAAAAATGACTCAATATGGCAATAACATCAAGCATGATAAACACCTAACAATAAACACTAATGGCAAAGTCCATTACACAGTTCAAATGCAAGTGGCAACAGCTGATGTGGAAGGAAGGAGAAAAATGATGACCCAGGGAACAGCTTGTTGTAAGTAATCCATAAACAGTCCTACCAATATTCCTGATGTGGCAAGAAGTGGTGAGATTTGGGTGCGCTCCCTCCGATGAAGCACGATGATAAAACCAACTCACTACTTACACAACAGGCAGGCTGTCCCAGCAGATCCTGTGCCCTCTGCTGATGTCCAGTCAGGGCCACTGCGGGGACCTCTGGGAGTGGAACTTCTTAATTCACGTAGTGCTGCTACAAAGTCTTGTACCATGCGTACATTTTCTAACTTTTTTAATATGATTATCCAGGCAAGAGGATGTGGTGAGAGAGGTAATGAAGGTAGTGGATGTAACAGAGCAAGATGCAGAGGACAGGAAGATATGGAAAAAGATGATCCATTTTAGCAACCCCTAATTGAAGCAGTCAAAAGAGGAAGAAGAAGAAGAAGATCCAGTTCAGAAATACAAGAAACCACTGCAAATGTTGACAGCACTGAATGCAAGGCAGAAAAACAACTTCCCACACTCATTTACATGAAGTTAATTTATAGCTGTCAGTCTTTGGCATGTGGGAGAAAATCTCATACAAACTTTGGGCAAATGAGTAAGCTTCATGCTAGTCTCACTGGAGTTAGGCGAATGATATAGACGTCTGGGGACAACTATGAGTGAATTTTATTTAAAATTGGGTGGAAACAATTAAATGGCTCACTGAGTGTCCCATTTCTAAATCAATACAATGCCTTATGATAGTGACTCTCAAAGTAGGGGATTTTGGGACTGCAAAGAACAAAAGGTGCTCTCGTTAACCTGGTCTAACAGGCAGCAAACCTGTGATTACAATAAACTGTCCACAGTCCAAAAGTCTCCAAAAACCCTATTAGACATATACTTCTGTGTTGTGTGTGCACAGAGCATATTTCACATTTTAAAAAGAAACATAACCTGATGCAAGGAAAAATTGTTTGGTATCATCTATTATATATTAGCATTCAATGGCATCAATGGACAAATAATGCACATTAATGATATGTTGTTGTAGGTGCCGTGTGTGCTCACTGTTCAGTTTTTTAGTTATGATGATAGCGTGGAGGTCAATGTAAGCTTGAGAGAATTGGCAGCTACAGTATGTTCATGAAAATATGAACTGCAAAATATTCATTTGAAGTAAACGGTTTGTCACACTTTGTCAAAAAGACTGTCGTTAAGAGAGCTGATAACAAAGAGCCACAGGAGATGAAGATTTCAGTACTGTAAACACCCAAATCAATAAAGTTTACTTAACAACACCAGAATGGATCTGCGATTTGCTTTTTCCTCACCTTTTTGAACAATCTTTCATTTTTCCTTTCCAAGGTCAAATAATGAATGCAGAGTTGTGCTGGGTGAAATTCAATCAGTGGTTCGGTGCTCAGTGGTGCCCTCTTATGGTTATAACATTTAAATATATTTTAATATAAATTAAAATTAATTAAAAAATTAAAATTTATTAAAAATATTAACTTTATATTTTAATATAAAGTAAAATTACTTATAAATTTAATAATTTATATAATACAAATATATAGGTTTATAGGGTCACTATTATTAAATGTACAGATTACCTAGAAATTCTTAATTGCCTAACACCTATATAATATATGAGAGTGTGTCCAAAAAATATATGCCCGACTCAGATCAGCAAGGCAGAACTAAGATGTTCTAATTTGTTGATTGCTGATGAAAACGTTTTTTTTTCTTTTTTAAATGAAATTACATGATTTAGGTGTTAAATGTGTTTATCATTGTAATTGAGGCACAATGTAGTGCATATGTATTATTGGTTACTGAGAAATGATGCACAAACCTTTTTTTAGACTGAATGTTTTATGTTCGTTTAGAATTGTATATAATATCAACACATTTAGGTTGGAAAAAAATGCAAATCTAAATTGACTAACTGCCTGAAAATGCAAATTACCACAGGTATACAAATTACCTTAAGATCACAATGCAAATGGTAAATTATCTGATTTTGCTTGTCTTGTTTAGATTAGTGTTTACTTTGCAAAGTGTTCTTGAGAAGATAAAATATTAACTGATAACCAGATGACATACTAGAACTGAAAACTGTGCTTCTTATACAAAGAGTGGTCAAGATGGGCTTGAAGTGTGTATACTCGCACTTCTACTGCATGGTGCTTTCTGTGTACTTGTATTTTTTGACATGATAAACAGTATGTACAAATTTATTTGTTTTAATTTCCTTCTCCTTCCTCTGGAGGGCAGTGTAAGATTGTGTAGCAAATGTAGCATCATGTGGAAATATGGTGCAGCATTCTGGCCATTTACTGAACTGCAACACAATGTGGTAACGCCTTTGACTATTTGATGGTACTAAACATGTTAAATGCATTCATTATATCATTTAGACAACCATCCATTTTTTTTGGAAGTTGAAGAATGTGGGCAAAACTATAAACATATCTTACAAAATGCTGAGCTGTCAGATTTTTCCAAAGAGCCTTGTTTGTTTTAATTACTGCTCAAAACCTGGAAAGTAATGTTGCAGTTGAAATTAAATGAAAAGGGCATTCTTGTAGCTGGAGCACTCTCTCTCTTCACCCAGTAATGTATGCACCCAGCTCATTATCCACAAAAGCTCATTTCAACTCCTTATGCCACTGCTTCTGTAATATTATACTTTTGTGTAATCTTCACACATCACTGCTGAAGTTTCCCTGGATATTTTCTTTTGTTTACTATTTTTTAATCTGATTTTGAAGCTGCTCTTACACATGGTATTTATATATTGTGACTAACAAGTGGATGAACCAGCATCCCAAAGGGAGTGGAAAATGATTCCTTGCCCGGACGGGACATCATAGTAAAGGAAAATGGACAGACAGACTTTACATCCAAGAGGGCACAGGATCCCTTACCCAGCCAGGAGGCCAAAATAATGAAAGGACAGGGATAGACAAGTTTTGGATCCTTTATCACTTAATGGAAGCAACCCTGGGTTAGGATTCCCAGACAGACATCCGCAAGAAATGTAGTCCTGGTGGACAACCCTGTTGAGTTCTATGGGGGCTGCCATGGACAGCTGCCGAAATTAGTCATTCTTACTTTCATTGGCTTCTATTTCACCTGGAAGTGCTTCCAGCAGGCTATGCCCTGGCAATGGATGTGGTCCAGGGCCACAAATTAAAGGAGCCACTCGACCTCATCCAAGGAGTCGGAGTTGGGAGGCAGAGGACAACACTTGCTTGAAGGGAGAAGAGTAGGATGGAGTAGGATCAAAAGTATTTATAGTTGTTGTGTGTAGTGATATACAGATAATTCTACAAGGGCCGATAAAGGTTCTGGAGAGAATAAATCATTGTATTTGAACCTGTAACTCTGTCTGTGTTAGCTGTGTCCAGAGTTTGGGGATCAGTGACACCCCCTATCTTTCACTATATATATATATATATATATATATATATATATATATATATATATATATATATATATATATATATATATATATTATGGACACTAGAGGGCACGGCTGCTCCTCAAACCCAACACAACAGACACAGGGCACAAGTTAAAAACAGAAAGAGCTTTTTATTGTAAGGAAACTCTTCACAAAGTGTTTCCCACCACTACTGCCACAAGTAAATAATAAACAGTACACACACAATTAATCTTCTTTTTCAGTCTTTTCTCCTCTGCTCCTCCCACAAGCTTTGTTTACTTTCCACTCAGCTCATTTCTGTGAGGTCAGTCCAGTCCTTTTATATTGGCCAACCAGGAAGTGCTTCGGCTCTTCTGCTCCCATGGTCTGCAAGCCCTTCCGGGTTAGGCAGAAACGTCATGCCCCATGTCTCTTCCACAGCACCCTCTGGTGGCACCCACAGTACCCAACAGGGCTGCTGGCTGTCCCTTACTATATATACTGTGTGTGTATATATATATATATATATATATATATACTGTACCAGTTAAGGTCATAATTATTAGCCCCCTATGAGAAATGGGACATTTTCATAAATTTATGCCCAATTTTAACACTATTTTTCAAACTTCACAAAGTAAAACATTCATAAATGTAGAAACCTTCAATAGGTACATTTTTATTTAAAAAACAACTTCTATATTGCTGTATAACAGCTTTTTTGAAAATTGGAGTGATCAAAATTATTACCTCTGTGTGAATTGATCAGGAAGTATTGTGGTAAAGTTAAAGGTTCCGGTGTCAAACCACTCCTGAACCCCATATGACGTGATTGGCACAATTAATTAGCACCACGCTCTAATAAATGGACTGAACTGAGCAGAGCCAGTGGTACTTAAAGGCACGATTGAGAGGCATCACACTTACATTCTTTGTAAAAAGTAATTTCATCATGTCAAAAACCTACAAAATAAGTGTGGACCCCAGAGAAAAGATAGTAGATACTCATCTTATTGGGGATGGCTCTGCAGCCATTTTTAAGTGTTTCACTGTGTCCAGAACAGCTGTACATTGCATCATTGCAAAATACAAAGTGACCCACTCTGTCAGAAACAAACCTGGGTGTAGTCATAACAACAAGGTTTCAAAGACTTTGGAAAGGAAAATAATCAAAGATGCCAACAAGACCCTCCGGATCACTGAAAAGGCCATTGTCACCGAATTGGCCTCTTCTGGATTTAAGTCTCAAAAACAAACTGTTGTGCTCTTCATTGTGGTAATCTTAGGAGAACTCCATTGCTCACACAGTGGCATATCGGATTAATAAAGTATCTATCTATCTATCTATCTATCTATCTATCTATCTATCTATCTATCTATCTATCTATCTATCTATCTATCTATCTATCTAATTGCTATAAAGTTGGATCAGGACCATGAGGATTCAGATTTCACCACTGAATAAAGTCACTTCACCTGAATGGACTTCAAATATATACTGTAGAAATACTTGGAAGACTGAGTGCACACGCAGATTGCATTAGACATGTCCCTTTATTAATGTCATTCTGTTGAAAAAATAGAAAATGCTTTATAACTGCAAAAACAGTACATTTTGTTCTTTGCATTCACTCAAGATATTACACTGTGGAAAACTTAGCGAAAAGATATGCTATATGGCCTTGAAAGTGAGGAAAACATGGTGACCCAAAACCTAAAGATCCAAATTAAGCCACTGTACAGTATTTAATTTGATTGAAAAGCTCAAACTTCCCAAGGCATGCAAATTCCAGTATGATGATCAACCAAATGACATTTAAAAGGCAAAGCAGTCTGGAAATACCAGATCTGCAAAACAAACATTTAGGGTGTTAAGCTGGAGCCGACTGTCACAGTCCTACTTTAACTATCCACTGATTAGAGCCACTTTATTGATAACACCAAGGAAATTATTACAAACCATGCACAATTTATATGTTAAATACTGTAACAAAGTGAAGATGCAATGGTTGCAGCCTAAAAGGACAAAATATAAAAAAATAGATTTATTCAATAAATGAGGGAGGGATAATCACTGGGAGAGCAGAATGCAGCAAATTATAGAATATCAAGAGGCAAAACCTGCAGCTCCAGTAAGCCCACCTATACAGGCATCTATCTGTGATAGGGAATGAGAATCTGTTAATTTTTTTCCTAATATACTGCTCAAAAATATTAAAGAAACACTTAATGATCACAATCTAATACCAAGTCAGGGATATCAATCTGTCCAGTTAGGAAGTAAAAGCGATTGTGAATCAACTTAATCTGCTTTGGTGCAAATGAAAGTGACAACGGGTGCACTAGAGAGGCAACAGCAAGACAACTGCCAAAAAGGGAATGGTGCTGCAGGTGGTGGACACACTATTACTCTCTCCTTATCCTTATTGACTGATTCACGTCTAATTTTGCATTTTGCTAGTGTCCTTGTCACTACTGGTAGCATGAGACAGTACCTGCAGCCGATTCAGGTTGCACAGGTAGTCCTGCTCATCCAGGATGGCATATCCATACGTGCCGTTGCAAGACAAATTAGATGATCTACAAGTCTCCGACTTAAAGTTTAAAGCCAAACTAAATATCTGTATACTTCTGTCATATCACCTATGTCCATATATTCGATCTCTTTTCGCTTTTACCTTTTCGTCAATATCGCATTGAATTTTGATTCCGTGTTTGGAATTACATCGTGACAACGCAACATATAACTGCCCGCGAGTGAATATCATTTCTTTCTCTCTACACAAACTGTGTCTGACAATAGCATTCACACCAATGAGAAATGATTGAACGGTGTGCGTGGTTGTAAATGTTTTAGCTGTGGGCAGGACTTTTTCCAAATCTCTTTGCATAAAGTCTTGTCTCGCGGAGCTTGAAATTTTGTCTCGCGGGATTTCACTTTCACCAAATAACAAATCTTTTAATTCTCGCGGACACACCTCTTCATTGGGAAGAAAAGCTACTTTTCCCTGATGGCAACATGGATTAGACGATCTACAAATCTCCGAATTAAAGCTTAAATCCAAACAATATATTCGATCTCTTTTTGCTGTTCCGTTATTTCACCGAGTAATAATTTCCGTTTGATCATTTTTGTGAGACGTTCGAATTTTCATACTTCCATTATCTTTAACCTGCTCTAAATGTGTATCGCTCCAATGTTTTTGAATTCTTTACGACATTCTACTTTGTGATCTACGCTTTCTCTTTTATTTCCAGCCCCAGGCATGGTTAAATCTTTTGGCACAAAGTCTCATCTCATGGGACATGATAGTGTGTCTCTGAGAAAGTCACGTCTCGTCTCTCTTCCCAAGATTTTTTTATTATAATAGAAAGATAATCTCAATCACTTTCCCATTTTTTGTGTCATCAAGTACTCTTTTTAGGTCACAGTGTGCGAGATGAATTCATAAACAACTACAGTACATCAGGTTGTTTGAGTCTCTCAGTTTAGTTGCAAACATAGAAATAAGAATCCTATTTAATAAGCATGTGTAAATAATTCATTGCAAAGCTTTACTTCGGGCAAAAAAAAATTTTGCTGTCATTAGTGTTACAAAGCTCATCACTCAAAATGTTTCCTCTCTGGGCACACTGAGTAGATGTTTGAGGACTGATAAGGAAGTTTAAGTGCGCAAGATGTGCTCCAGGAGAGGAAGAAGAAAGATATTTGCATTGGCTTAACTAAGAGGTTGCAGTTTATTTTACTGAACTGACCTGTATGTAGGTGAACTAACATAAATAGAACAGCTCCCAGGGATGTCTCAAGTTTGATTTCTAAATTTACAAATAGCAATTTTTATCAAATATCTGAGCCATGCTATCTAGTTGTTGAACTTGTGTTTTGGACAGTAGCAATGCCAGCCTTTGTCATTACCTACAGTCAGCTCTGAATGTCAAATGTAAAATAAATGTGTACCTTTATTTAACTAGTGATCACCTAGGGGACTCATTTTTGAAGTTAAGCTGCCACTGGTATATATCCTGGCACAATGGAGCTTCTTCTTTACTTAGACTCTAATGAACACTTTAGCTTAGCCACTGGGTGCTCAAGGTGGAAGAAGATGAAAGTTTCAGGTGACCAAAAATCATCAACTGATCAGCTGGGTATAAACAAAAGTATAATCAGATGAGGATACTGCAGTTAGTAGCACTGCTGTCTCACCAGTAAAAATCCTGCACTTGGTCATTTTGTGTGTGGAGTTTGTACTTACTGCTCATGCTGGGAGGGTCTTACCATAAGTTTTCCTATAATAATAATAATTAATAATAATTGTTTGCATTTATATAGCGCTTTTCTCACTACTCAAAGCTCTATCACATCCCCAAAGACCTGGTTACTCTGTGATTCCAAAATGGCTCCACTGTGTGTGTGATCCCCACCCTGTGATGGACTGGCTTTCTGTCCAGAGTTGTTACTTGCTTTGCGCACAGAGTTTCCAGCATAAGCTCCAACCTATGGTAGGCCTGAATTGCATTATGCAGATTTAAGAAATGTATTTAGGTAAATCAGAAGGAGTAAAAGAGCTGGCATATGACTGAACACAAATACAAATACACAAAGTCAGACAAGGCATAGTGGAAAAGGAAAAAACAGACTGAGAAACACAGTATTAATTCTAGAGAGTCGATGCAAAATGAGGAGTGCAGTTGGGGCTGAAATGAAGAGAGAGGGCCAGCTAATTTCTTGCAGAGTATATAGAGAGAATATAATAATTACAGTATAGTAATTTATTGGCATATCAGAGTCAAATGGCTTTGGATGGTCTGACAGATGGGGCCTAAACAGTCCTGTGAATGTCTGTGGGGAAGGTCCTGAGAGAAGGAGAGATGTGGCTGAGGGATGTGCTAAAAGGACCTGGGAGTGTGTATCTGCAGTTGGATCATCTTGGAAAAAAAACAGAGAGGTGAAGCACAGAGTTAATGACAAACTGCTCTCTATGCCATTCTGTCCACGCATACTACTAACTGCTCTCCTGCTTCTTTTTTTACTGTATATTCTGTGGCTGACGCCCAGGTCACCCAAAAAAGAGAAGGATGGGGGAAGGCAGCTACTGAGAGACACTGCCTCCTCCAAGATGCCAGATGGTGAATTCTCTGCAGCACAGCAGTGTCATGGATTTCCACAGGGCATCATGGAATCTGTAGTTCGGCATCACAGCCCTCCTGGGTACTGTGGGTGCCTCCAGAAGACTCTGCAGGAAGATCTGGGGATTTTTATTTTCCATATAGTATTCCCAAGTCATGGGGTCAGAAGCCCCAAAGTACTTCCGGGCTGAAGAAAACCTCAAGTCCTCCATCTGACCCGGAAGTGCTGGCAAGTCACAAGGACAGAAGAACAGAAGCACATCCGGGTCAAGATCTATATAAAGGACTACTGATGACCCAGCAAGCAAGCCAGAGTTGGGAGGTAGAGGACAAAGCTTTCTGGGAAGAGTGGAGGAGAGATTTGTGTGCTTTATTGTATTGTTGTTGTTATTATTATTATTGTTACTTGCCTGTTTATGGTGGTGGAGGTGCTTTTGGGCACTATAAAAACAAGAAGAATAATTAAATATCTTCTTGGTAATTGTACCCTGTGTTCAGTGTGTCTGTCTGTTGGGTTGAAAAAGGCAACAGCGACCTCTAGTGTCTTACAATTATTATCTTCAACTGCTATCTAATGATTCTATGTACAGTATTTATATACTAAATGTTCATATGTTACAATACCATTTGTAAGATTTTGGATTATGTTTAATTTTTAACTATTCATGTATCTGTAAAATTACACATATGCTTAGATTTGTTAATTTAAACTTTTTTTCCATCCACTTTTAGGTGGGGTTGCGTATAATGTGAAAAGCACCTACTGCAATTGTCATGTTTGTCTGCCTGTCTGTCCCCCCACATGAAACAACTGAGTGGACAGATTTTTTGAAATCTGGCACACGTATCCTTCAAGGAAATTTGTCTGGAGAATTTTTCAATTTTCATTGAGATATCTTGAATATAGCATGAGGTACAGATTTTTTTAAATTTCAAAATCTCCCATTGAAAGGTATTAACACATTTTTAAACTCAACTATTTTAAAACAGACAATGTGGCACCCGGCTGGGGTTGTCGCCCAGCCGGGATGCCCAAGAGGACCGGAGGAGGGCTCATGCCTCCTCCAGAACACGAGGGGGCGTCTGCCCTGGATGCTTTGGGGGCCAGGGGGGCGCCCCGATGCCTTGGGAGCCCTGGACCTCAGTACTTCCGCCACACCGGGAAGTGCTGGGGGGAAGAGTATTGGGGACACCCAGTGGACTTCCGGATACAATGACAGAGCTTCCGCCACACAGGGGTGTGGCTACAGAAGCCCTTAGGATGCACCTGGAGTCCATCCGGGGTGTATAAAAGGGGCCGCCTCCCTCCAGTCAGGGGAAAGAGTCGGGTGGAAGAGGACGAAGCTTGGTGGAGAGGAGTGGAGGCGGACTAGAGACATTTAAGGCATTGTGTTGTGGCCAGGACTTAAAGGGGTGATTGGTGCCAAGGCACTGGGATTGTGCACTTGACCTGTAAATATAATGTATAATAAACTCGTGTGTGGTGATAACAACATGTTATCCTGTCTGTGTCTGGGCTGTTCCCCACAACAGAGAAACATTCTGTGCAACTTCAATTATGGATTAGTGTACTGTTTCAAATTTACCTTAAAATGGGTCACTTCAGCTTTTTCCTTTTTTTACTCATCTGACATCTGCACCTGATGGCAAAACAAATCTCCAGTACAAGTTACTCAAACACTGGGAGAAGTGCGCAAGCCACTGGTACACCAGCTCACTTCTCTGGCTCTTGCTGTAAAAGTAAAAAAATGTCACTTATCTAGAAATGAATGTAAGAGGAAAGACATTTAGTAAGCATCACTCTGTATTTATATTACAGTAAGCCTTACAGCTTCATTATCTGCAGATCATAATTATTCACTGTTTCTTAAACACTATATCGCCAAAGCTCCAGAACAGCGCTCCATCATGGTTCAAAGAATTCAACAATCTTGAGACTTAAATAGATTTTAACTCTTCTTTGCCTACATATTTCAAAAATGTATGCTAAAGAAATTCAGTTATTGACCCTTTAAGACCAATTACTAACAAGAGGGCAATATCAATGACATTTTTATATCACTTGAACTAGAATGTACTGTTTATAAAAACTCTTTGGCTACATTTTAACTCCATGTTATTGTAAAGTGCATAAAAATCATATATTTAATGAAGTCTACTTAACACATGTAATTTACATTCTATTATAACTTGTTATTTTTGAATATAACATATTGTTACAAAATAAGGAACAAAAATGTGATAACTGACTCTTTGACAAAGTAACTACAAAAAGTAAATTACTCTTTCTTTCAAATCTGTTAACTAAGTTGTAGCTAGCGAAGTGCTGCTAAGATTCAAACCCTTGAAGGGACAGTGATTTATTTATTTTTTTGTCTGGAACCCCATGAACACACTCAGCCTTAGCCTGACTTGCACTCGGGTCACTCACAGAGATATGGAAACAAAATGGTTTAACCCGTAATTAAACTGAATATAATAAACAAAAAATAGAAGGTGAACTATAACTGAACAGTAAACAGAAACACAATTCCTCCAATCAGCAATCTCAAAAATGACTCAATATGGCAATAACATCAAGCATGATAAACACCTAACAATAAACACTAATGGCAAAGTCCATTACACAGTTCAAATGCAAGTGGCAACAGCTGATGTGGAAGGAAGGAGAAAAATGATGACCCAGGGAACAGCTTGTTGTAAGTAATCCATAAACAGTCCTACCAATATTCCTGATGTGGCAAGAAGTGGTGAGATTTGGGTGCGCTCCCTCCGATGAAGCACGATGATAAAACCAACTCACTACTTACACAACAGGCAGGCTGTCCCAGCAGATCCTGTGCCCTCTGCTGATGTCCAGTCAGGGCCACTGCGGGGACCTCTGGGAGTGGAACTTCTTAATTCACGTAGTGCTGCTACAAAGTCTTGTACCATGCGTACATTTTCTAACTTTTTTAATATGATTATCCAGGCAAGAGGATGTGGTGAGAGAGGTAATGAAGGTAGTGGATGTAACAGAGCAAGATGCAGAGGACAGGAAGATATGGAAAAAGATGATCCATTTTAGCAACCCCTAATTGAAGCAGTCAAAAGAGGAAGAAGAAGAAGAAGATCCAGTTCAGAAATACAAGAAACCACTGCAAATGTTGACAGCACTGAATGCAAGGCAGAAAAACAACTTCCCACACTCATTTACATGAAGTTAATTTATAGCTGTCAGTCTTTGGCATGTGGGAGAAAATCTCATACAAACTTTGGGCAAATGAGTAAGCTTCATGCTAGTCTCACTGGAGTTAGGCGAATGATATAGACGTCTGGGGACAACTATGAGTGAATTTTATTTAAAATTGGGTGGAAACAATTAAATGGCTCACTGAGTGTCCCATTTCTAAATCAATACAATGCCTTATGATAGTGACTCTCAAAGTAGGGGATTTTGGGACTGCAAAGAACAAAAGGTGCTCTCGTTAACCTGGTCTAACAGGCAGCAAACCTGTGATTACAATAAACTGTCCACAGTCCAAAAGTCTCCAAAAACCCTATTAGACATATACTTCTGTGTTGTGTGTGCACAGAGCATATTTCACATTTTAAAAAGAAACATAACCTGATGCAAGGAAAAATTGTTTGGTATCATCTATTATATATTAGCATTCAATGGCATCAATGGACAAATAATGCACATTAATGATATGTTGTTGTAGGTGCCGTGTGTGCTCACTGTTCAGTTTTTTAGTTATGATGATAGCGTGGAGGTCAATGTAAGCTTGAGAGAATTGGCAGCTACAGTATGTTCATGAAAATATGAACTGCAAAATATTCATTTGAAGTAAACGGTTTGTCACACTTTGTCAAAAAGACTGTCGTTAAGAGAGCTGATAACAAAGAGCCACAGGAGATGAAGATTTCAGTACTGTAAACACCCAAATCAATAAAGTTTACTTAACAACACCAGAATGGATCTGCGATTTGCTTTTTCCTCACCTTTTTGAACAATCTTTCATTTTTCCTTTCCAAGGTCAAATAATGAATGCAGAGTTGTGCTGGGTGAAATTCAATCAGTGGTTCGGTGCTCAGTGGTGCCCTCTTATGGTTATAACATTTAAATATATTTTAATATAAATTAAAATTAATTAAAAAATTAAAATTTATTAAAAATATTAACTTTATATTTTAATATAAAGTAAAATTACTTATAAATTTAATAATTTATATAATACAAATATATAGGTTTATAGGGTCACTATTATTAAATGTACAGATTACCTAGAAATTCTTAATTGCCTAACACCTATATAATATATGAGAGTGTGTCCAAAAAATATATGCCCGACTCAGATCAGCAAGGCAGAACTAAGATGTTCTAATTTGTTGATTGCTGATGAAAACGTTTTTTTTCTTTTTTAAATGAAATTACATGATTTAGGTGTTAAATGTGTTTATCATTGTAATTGAGGCACAATGTAGTGCATATGTATTATTGGTTACTGAGAAATGATGCACAAACCTTTTTTTAGACTGAATGTTTTATGTTCGTTTAGAATTGTATACTCAATATCAACACATTTAGGTTGGAAAAAAATGCAAATCTAAATTGACTAACTGCCTGAAAATGCAAATTACCACAGGTATACAAATTACCTTAAGATCACAATGCAAATGGTAAATTATCTGATTTTGCTTGTCTTGTTTAGATTAGTGTTTACTTTGCAAAGTGTTCTTGAGAAGATAAAATATTAACTGATAACCAGATGACATACTAGAACTGAAAACTGTGCTTCTTATACAAAGAGTGGTCAAGGTGGGCTTGAAGTGTGTACACTCGCACTTCTACTGCATGGTGCTTTCTGTGTACTTTTGTGTACTTGTATTTTTTGACATGATAAACAGTATGTACAAATTTACAATTATTTGTTTTAATTTCCTTCTCCTTCCTCTGGAGGGCAGTGTAAGATTGTGTAGCAAATGTAGCATCATGTGGAAATATGGTGCAGCATTCTGGCCATTTACTGAACTGCAACACAATGTGGTAACGCCTTTGACTATTTGATGGTACTAAACATGTTAAATGCATTCATTATATCATTTAGACAACCATCCATTTTTTTTGGAAGTTGAAGAATGTGGGCAAAACTATAAACTTATCTTACAAAATGCTGAGCTGTCAGATTTTTCCAAAGAGCCTTGTTTGTTTTAATTACTGCTCAAAACCTGGAAAGTAATGTTGCAGTTGAAATTAAATGAAAAGGGCATTCTTGTAGCTGGAGCACTCTCTCTCTTCACCCAGTAATGTATGCACCCAGCTCATTATCCACAAAAGCTCATTTCAACTCCTTATGCCACTGCTTCTGTAATATTATACTTTTGTGTAATCTTCACACATCACTGCTGAAGTTTCCCTGGATATTTTCTTTTGTTTAATATTTTTTAATCTGATTTTGAAGCTGCTCTTACACATGGTATTTATATATTGTGACTAACAAGTGGATGAACCGGCATCCCAAAGGGAGTGGAAAATGATTCCTTGCCCGGACGGGACGTCATAGTAAAGGAAAATGGACAGACAGACTTTACATCCAAGAGGGCACAGGATCCCTTACCCAGCCAGGAGGCCAAAATAATGAAAGGACAGGGATAGACAAGTTTTGGATCCTTTATCACTTAATGGAAGCAACCCTGGGTTAGGATTCCCAGACAGACATCTGCAAGAAATGTAGTCCTGGTGGACAACCCTGTTGAGTTCTATGGGGGCTGCCATGGACAGCTGCCGAAATTAGTCATTCTTACTTTCATTGGCTTCTATTTCACCTGGAAGTGCTTCCAGCAGGCTATGCCCTGGCAATGGATGTGGTCCAGGGCCACAAATTAAAGGAGCCACTCGACCTCATCCAAGGAGTCGGAGTTGGGAGGCAGAGGACAACACTTGCTTGAAGGGAGAAGAGTAGGATGGAGTAGGATCAAAAGTATTTATAGTTGTTGTGTGTAGTGATATACAGATAATTCTACAAGGGCCGATAAAGGTTCTGGAGAGAATAAATCATTGTATTTGAACCTGTAACTCTGTCTGTGTTAGCTGTGTCCAGAGTTTGAGGATCAGTGACACCCCCTATCTTTCACTATATATATATATATATATATATATATATATATATATATATATATATATATATATATATATATATATATTATGGACACTAGAGGGCACGGCTGCTCCTCAAACCCAACACAACAGACACAGGGCACAAGTTAAAAACAGAAAGAGCTTTTTATTGTAAGGAAACTCTTCACAAAGTGTTTCCCACCACTACTGCCACAAGTAAATAATAAACAGTACACACACAATTAATCTTCTTTTTCAGTCTTTTCTCCTCTGCTCCTCCCACAAGCTTTGTCTACTTTCCACTCAACTCATTTCTGTGAGGTCAGTCCAGTCCTTTCATATTGGCCAACCAGGAAGTGCTTCGGCTCTTCTGCTCCCATGGTCTGCAAGCCCTTCCGGGTTAGGCAGAAACGTCATGCCCCATGTCTCTTCCACAGCACCCTCTGGTGGCACCCACAGTACCCAACAGGGCTGCTGGCTGTCCCTTACTATATATACTGTGTGTATATATATATATATATATATATATATATATATATACTGTACCAGTTAAGGTCATAATTATTAGCCCCCTATGAGAAATGGGACATTTTCATAAATTTATGCCCAATTTTAACACTATTTTTCAAACTTCACAAAGTAAAACATTTATAAATGTAGAAACCTTCAATAGGTACATTTTTATTTAAAAAACAACTTCTATATTGCTGTATAACAGCTTTTTTGAAAATTGGAGTGATCAAAATTATTACCTCTGTGTGAATTGATCAGGAAGTATTGTGGTAAAGTTAAAGGTTCCGGTGTCAAACCACTCCTGAACCCCATATGACGTGATTGGCACAATTAATTAGCACCACGCTCTAATAAATGGACTGAACTGAGCAGAGCCAGTGGTACTTAAAGGCACGATTGAGAGGCATCACACTTACATTCTTTGTAAAAAGTAATTTCATCATGTCAAAAACCTACAAAATAAGTGTGGACCCCAGAGAAAAGATAGTAGATACTCATCTTATTGGGGATGGCTCTGCAGCCATTTTTAAGTGTTTCACTGTGTCCAGAACAGCTGTACATTGCATCATTGCAAAATACAAAGTGACCCACTCTGTCAGAAACAAACCTGGGTGTAGTCATAACAACAAGGTTTCAAAGACTTTGGAAAGGAAAATAATCAAAGATACCAACAAGACCCTCTGGATCACTGAAAAGGCCATTGTCACCGAATTGGCCTCTTCTGGATTTAAGTCTCAAAAACAAACTGTTGTGCTCTTCATTGTGGTAATCTTAGGAGAACTCCATTGCTCACACAGTGGCATATCGGATTAATAAAGTATCTATCTATCTATCTATCTATCTATCTATCTATCTATCTATCTATCTATCTATCTATCTATCTATCTATCTATCTATCTATCTATCTATCTATCTATCTATCTATCTATCTATCTATCTATCTATCTATCTAATTGCTATAAAGTTGGATCAGGACCATGAGGATTCAGATTTCACCACTGAATAAAGTCACTTCACCTGAATGGACTTCAAATATATACTGTAGAAATACTTGGAAGACTGAGTGCACACGCAGATTGCCATAGACATGTCCCTTTATTAATGTTATTCTGTTGAAAAAATAGAAAATGCTTTATAACTGCAAAAACAGTACATTTTGTTCTTTGCATTCACTCAAGATATTACACTGTGGAAAACTTAGCGAAAAGATATGCTATATGGCCTTGAAAGTGAGGAAAACATGGTGACCCAAAACCTAAAGATCCAAATTAAGCCACTGTACAGTATTTAATTTGATTGAAAAGCTCAAACTTCCCAAGGCATGCAAATTCCAGTATGATGATCAACCAAATGACATTTAAAAGGCAAAGCAGTCTGGAAATACCAGATCTGCAAAACAAACATTTAGGGTGTTAAGCTGGAGCCGACCGTCACAGTCCTACTTTAACTATCCACTGATTAGAGCCACTTTATTGATAACACCAAGGAAATTATTACAAACCATGCACAATTTATATGTTAAATACTGTTACAAAGTGAAGATGCAATGGTTGCAGCCTAAAAGGACAAAATATAAAAAAATAGATTTATTCAATAAATGAGGGAGGGATAATCACTGGGAGAGCAGAATGCAGCAAATTATAGAATATCAAGAGGCAAAACCTGCAGCTCCAGTAAGCCCACCTATACAGGAATCTATGTGTGATAGGGAATGAGAATCTGTTAATTTTTTTCCTAATATACTGCTCAAAAATATTAAGGAAACACTTAATGATCACAATCTAATACCAAGTCAGGGATATCAATCTGTCCAGTTAGGAAGTAAAAGCGATTGTGAATCAACTTAATCTGCTTTGGTGCAAATGAAAGTGACAACGGGTGCACTAGAGAGGCAACAGCAAGACAACTCCCAAAAAGGGAATGGTGCTGCAGGTGGTGGACACACTATTACTCTCTCCTTATCCTTATTGACTGATTCACGTCTAATTTTGCATTTTGCTAGTGTCCTTGTCACTACTGGTAGCATGAGACAGTACCTGCAGCCGATTCAGGTTGCACAGGTAGTCCTGCTCATCCAGGATGGCACATCCATACGTGCCGTTGCAAGAAAGCTTGCTGTGTCTCCCATCACAGTCTCAAGAGCATGGAGAAGATATCAGGAGACGGTCTGTTACACAAAGAGATCTGGACAGGGCTGTAGAGGGGCATCAACCCAGCGGCAGGACCGATATCTGTTCCTTTGTGGAGCATTGGCAGAGCCCTACAAAATGTCAGTGTGACGTCATCAGTGGGACAGTTTAAAAGGTGTTAAAAGGCATAATTTTTAGGGTAGCATGGTGGAGCAGTGCTTATAGCTCCTGCCATTCAAAAGCAAAAACATAAGTAATTTTTACTGTCTTTTTCTCTTTAAAAACTTTTGGACATTGTATAATGTAGACTCTAACCCCAAAGAACAAGAAGGAAACCAAAAATTTAAAGAAAAGAAATAGATTTTTTGCAGCAAAAATGTAATAATATGTCAGTACAGTGTCCTGAAGATAAAGATAAAAAAAAATGTTAAAAATAAGAAGAAGCCTTTCACAACTCACCTGTCTACGCCTGCCATCTTTCTTCTTTCTTTGGACTCTCTTCTTCTGGCCAAATAAACCCTTGTCCACTCTCCCCCCAACTGCTAACTTCAAATGGTGTATGGTCAGAATGGCATTTATAGTTTCCTGACTGGAATGGCATCTGAGGTCAGGAAAGAGAAAGGAAACTCCATAGGTTCTTCTGCCAAAGCACCCTTACTGGCCCCAATTACCCTCTGTAATGGATGGCACACATGGGTTGGCATCTCAGCGAGGGTTGAGCAGTGAACCTTATTCATCCAGGAGGCTAGTGTAATGGAAGGATTGGGGTAGATGTTGTCTAGTGAATTCTTTCTACTCTAATATGCTAGATGGCAGCATGTCTGGACTTCAGTACACATTCGGATACACACAAGGCGTGCTGTGAACTAGAGTCCTGAAGAACACCCCTGTTGGGTTCTGTGGGTGCCACCAAGGGTTGCTACAGGGTTTATAATCCCAGCTTTATGGGACTTCCACCTGACCTGGAAGTGCTTCAAACAGACTGTGTCCTCGCATGGGAAGTACTCCCTGGTCTGAGATAAAAGGAGCCGCTCCACCTCACCTCGAAGAGTCAGAGTTATGAAACAGTGGGCGACACTCATCAGGAGGACAAAAGGAGGAAGAGGATCTTTTATTATATTTGTGTGTTTTGGCTAATGCTTATTTGGAAAAGTGTTGGTTACAAATAAAAACATTTTATTTGAACATGGAATTGTTTTTGGTGCCATTGTGTATATGGTTTTGAGCTTACTGGCACATTCTTGTGATCACACTCTTCATTCCTAGACCCCAGTTTACTAGTAAAGGGTGAGAAAAACTTGAACACTTCTCCATCATTCTGGGAGGTAGGGAGAAGTATGTTAGGTAAAAAGGCTTCCTGTTGTCATCATGACTTTTCAGTGTCCCCCAGTTTCCTGGACTTATATTGGTGCCTTAAGAGTCACTTGTCCCATAACTCCATACACAGTATTGCGACACACTATTTGCTATTGATGGTAGCCTCATATCACTGGCAATGACAGTAGTACCAGTGTCCTTGCCACCGGGGCATTTCACAGCCTGATTCCAGTCCTGCACTAAGCAATGTTGTACCAACTGCAGTCCCTGCCAGACCTCATTTTATAATATATTCAGTTTAGTTAATACAAAAATCTTGCTGGCGAAATGAAGATTTCAGTTCCGTACTTCTAAAATGAAGAAAGGTTTTGGTTGTAGAAATGATGTGGTAATTGTTCATGTAGTGTAATTATCCTTTGTAAGTTCAGTATATGTTAGTTCATGTTTTCAGATGTAAATTGGGGACTTTGAGTTGGAGGAATTAATTTTTCAGTCAATTCTGAACACTTAAAAGTGTCATGGCATGCTGCAGTAAAGCAATGCCTGTTATTCATGATATTCTGTCTGAACTAAAACATTGGAATTAGAAAGCAAAGGCTGAAAAACAAAGAGTTATTTATAGATGATATTTAAAGGAGGGATCATTTGATGCAAGTCTGTCATTTTTTTCTGTTATTTTTAATGCATCAGTATATTACACACTACAGTTCAGTAACCCACTCACAATTTATCTAAATAACTCCAAATGGAAATCACACTCATATGCTGCTTCCCCAACATTCAAGAGAAGAAGAGAATACAGTATGAGGTAGTATGGCAAAGTAAAAACAGATGAGTGTATTTAGCCATTGTAATAAAACCAGATGAAATTAAAGGGTAACTACTGAAAAAAAAATTGGTTCCTTAAAATATACAGTACATTTATTATTCTTTAATCTTAAGTAGTACAGGATATCATTTTCCTATTGTACACTGTAGGGCAATTTGGGTTTTTCAAGTTGAGCAGAATAATTCAGCAAGAGAGCAGTGTAGTTGAAACTGTGACAATGCTGCTCCATCTGATGTTACCCAAAAAGATCTATTAGTGGATAAGCAATGTCGAGGCAAAGGTTATCATCCATTAGGGTTTAAGCAGATGACATAACCAAAGCATGTCTGACAAGTAGGGCCCAATCTAATGGACATGTGTGATATCTAAGCCAAGAGAAACAAATGTGATGAAGAATGTCACACTGAACTGGCCCATACCACATGAGAAGTAAACTAGAGCGATAAGTGACACCTCCCGTGTTTTACGGCTTTACGGTAAGTGAATTTACAAGGCAGATTACCACTTTGTGGTCCTTAATTTTCATCTCCGCTGTGTATAGAGCTATAATATGTTACAAAGGTGGACAGTGATGTCAAGTGGCTTAGATAATGTGGCTCATTTGTCAAATTTTAAATTACAGATTATTGTTAGGTTTTTTTTTCCATATTGTCCAAAAAATTGTCTGTTTTTTTAACTCTTTCAGGGCGTATGTCAACTTTTGTCAAAATTCAGGGGTAGAGTACATTAATCAGCTGTAAACAGCAACAGAACTTGCCGTTACATTTTAGTTTGACTCTCTGTACTAGAATGAAAGTTAGCTTTGTTCTCGTTTTTTTGCACGTGCACGTGTAGCGAAGAGCAAACAACCTCTAAAATGACATCAACATCTGGTGCAAATGTGCAAAGTAAAATTTTCCATGAATGATGTTTTGCATATTGTCGCTGAATCACATTCTGACTTGTCCGACTCCAAATTTGATGCAAGCGATATGGAAATAGAAATCGAAAATGAAAGTGAAGTACCAGCATCAGCTGATCAGTCCCCAGTTGATCGTAGTGCTGAACACGATTGTGTAGCTAATGCGCCTATGGCCATGTTTGCCTGGGAGAATTGCCACTTAGGATGACAAGAGGTACAAACCAGACTGCGTCACACTGCCACTGCCCTCACTGCACATTTTTAAGAACCTGCATGTTTCAAGGGGAGGAGGATAGAAAAGAAAGAAGGCAGTTATCCCTCGTTTTTAGCAGAAAAGAAGACAAGATGATGCTTTCGCTAGCATTTCAAACACGTTGCTGGCTATCCTGACTGCTTGGAGAAGCAGAGGCCTATGTGACTCCATGCACAGCCCAGTTCCTTGGCAGCGGCTCATCTCCACCCGTTGCTAAAGTAAAAGAAAAGAGGAGCAAAGCGTTTAGGTTACTGCGGAAAATAAAAGGTATTTCAGAGATTAATTCTAACAGGAGATGTATTAACTTACCATAGATACGGATTTAAATGTGCCTGAGCTTTATCCCTGTGTGTTTGTGTGTCCATGAGGCTGCCAGTATTTTAATAGAGGCCTTGCAGGGGCGGATGTAACATGACATAAGGACGTTCACCCTCCAACTATGATTGGTTAGGGGGTGACACAATGCTTGATGATTGGTTGGCAAAATGGCACTGAGTATAAAAGGTACTTCCTGCTTGTAGGGGTCGTCTTTTGACTGAGTCATGGTGGTGAGTGTGTGGTAGCTCATTTTAAAAAGTATATCAAGTATATAGGGTTGTGGTGCACTTTTTGTCTTTTTGAATATACACTGATTTTTCTCTTTATAAATATTTTTTTGTGGATTGTATTATTGGAAGGACTATACGTTCATGCAATATATTCCTGGCTGCAATTTTTATTTTGGAAGAGTGCCAAAATTTTTGGGTATATATATATATTTACTGTTTTTGTTTCTTTTTCATTTGAGGACTTGTAATACTCACTGTAAATATTGTACAGTTTCACTATATTTTGGGATTTTGCTTCTTTGTGTTTTGTGTCAGTGGTGGTAAGGACTGTGTAAGAAAGCCCACCTGATACTAGTTTACATGCACCTGTAAATAAAAACCCACTTTTGCTTTTCAATACCATCTTTTTGTGTCTGTGACTCCCTGTCTAACACCTCTCATTTCTGATCGTGATTGGTCCTGAACTACAACACGCCCAGTGTGAAGTCTAGTGCCATCTTTCCCATTACACAGGGTGTCACACTTTAAAAAGTATTCACCCCCTTGGAAACTTTTGCAATTAATTTAGACCATTTTGCAGGGATGTGTTTTCAGTTTAACATTATATAGTCCATTTCTGTCGATCAGTGTGAAAAAAGCTACTGTGATTCAATGATGTATAATAGCAAAATGTTATAAACTTCCGAAGGGCTAATGCTTTTTATAGGTAAGTATGTCTGATCTCGAATAATCTGCTAATTTGTGTGCTAGAGGTAAAAAGGCTGGGTTTTGTATATCTGCATTCAGGGCTAGGGTGCCAGTTGTGGTTGTGAAAAATGGAAATGAGCAAGTTAGTAGTTTGTTAAATTTTCTCTTCAAGAGAAGCCCACAGAATCAACAAGCTTCTATTAAAAGGGCAGGCTCAGTTATACGATGCACTCTGGACCCCCCTGAGATCATAGCAAAGGACAGATTTAACGCAAAACTGAGTGCCATTATGAACAACGCTGCACATCCTTTCTCTGACACACTAACACTGAGGACTTTCAGCCAATGAATTATTCAGGAAAGTTTGTAAAGAGACACTACTGGGGCTCCTTTATACCAACAGCAATACGTCTGCATAATGACAGCCAAGTCAGAAATGTTCTTTCTTTTTAAATTTTCTTTCTTTTAAGTCATGCTGGTATTTGTTCAGGCTATAGAGTGTGTATTTATATTTTTATATCTATTGGTTTATTTAGAGAGCTTCTTTAAAAAGTCATATTTTCCCCTGATGACAAATAAATTTTGGCCTATCCAACCAGCTTTGCCAAATCTAAGGGCACAGGGAGTTTGGGTGCATTCTGGCAGAATCAGGCACAATGCAAAATAGCACTCCTTCACAGGTGCATTCATGCAAACACACACCCATCACTCTTTTTAGGCCAATTAACTGAACCTGAACATTTGTGGGATGTGCATGGAAACTGGAGTACCGAGCAATAAGACATGCAAACTTCAGACCAACAGTTACAGAGCCAGGTATGAAATTCAGATCTTTAAACCTGTGAGGTGGAAGTAGCCACAGTATGTCAGTTGTGATATTTCTAAATGAATGTTACATTTATTTTCACAAGATGTAAATGAAAACATTTGCAAAGAATGTTTGGGGAACAACAAGTTCTTTATGTTAAGCAGGAAGTGGAAAAGAGTTATTTTGTTTATTTGCTCTAACATCTCGCTCTCACAAAGAGGTGAGGAAGGATTTGATGGTTTTAGAACTTGTTCCCTAGAGAACTGTTTTAACATAATTATGCCATCAACTGGTATTTATCTGTCTGAATATAGCAAGAAAAAAACTTTTAAAGTGTCCCACTTAGAAAGAAACATAATTGGGACATTTCATTTGCTTTTCAGTATTGTCATTTTCAGGCAATTGGTCAATTTCATTTAAGTCCACTTCCATTTTTCTAACATAGCATACAGCATGATTCAACATGAAATACAATGTTACACTCTCAGACCTGCTTCAATCCAAGTAAGAGCTGCAGTTGCCTTTGGGTGCAAGGCAGAAAAACAACTGTGAACAGTTTATCCATTGTAACATTGCACGCTTACAATGGATCAACTTGTAATCATCCATTAACCTGATCAGCCTGTCTTTGGGATGAGGGCAGAAAATGAAAATACCCAAAAATACTCATGCAGAAAAATGACGAGTGGAAGGAGTTTAGAAAAATTAAGCTTGAGACACAGTTAAATTGTGCCAGGTTGTTCTTGTAGGTTGTATAAATATCAGCACCTTCTTCCTCATTTTTTTGCTTGACATAAATAGAGCAAGCTTCCTGTGCAAAGCACCCATTTTAAGGGTGTGATTAATATGAGTGAGAACTGCCAGGAATTCCAAGATTACGATTTTATCATAATCTCCTAATATAATTTAGTGATTTTTAATATGTTTTGCAATGTATTATGTGCTGCAATTCAACTGTGCATCATTCTTTTTTATATTAAACCCAGGTAAAATAGACAGGAAAAAAGGTGCTAAAAGTTTTGTTCGATAATCCACACACTGGAACATCATTTAACTTTATCTCTGAGTTAAGATCGACTAGAATTCAGAATTGGTCCCTGAGTTTTTTTAAAACTGGCCTGCCAAAACCAGCCAGACTTTATCCCTATTGATTTGTAAGCAAAGCATTTCAGGAGATTGACTGACATACAAACAGAGCGCTGACCACCTTGACTCTCTCATACCCCTACAACTGCTCTGCAGAAGCTACACTTGGATGAGCCTTAACAAAAAAATTAAGAACATCTGAGGACATTTTGAATGTCAATCTGAATTCTAACAAATGTAGGATTTAGCCCTAACTGCTAGCTCATACTAACTCCATTCCACATGTGTGTGAAAGTTGCCATCTTTGCAAATTAAAATATTGAACAGTTTAGATAGTTGGCCACTAAATCAAATAAAATGAAAGTGGAGTCTGCTAGCTATAATGTTATCTAGTTTAACACTGGAAATTAATGCAGTGTTCCTAAACTTTCAACATACCCTTCTTCAATGCAGATGCATAAATAATTTAAATTTTTTATTAGTTTGTGTCTTCTAATGAGCTGACCTGATCTACATATCATTGTAAGTGGTCATAGTAAACAGAACTGCTAAACTGTCCACTTCTATGCTGCTGTAATCCCTTGCTTATAAATCACTACGTTCTTTGTATTTTGCTACCCTCTTTTTGAGTTATTAAAATTCTTTTCCCTGTACTTTCAGCCCTGCCTCCTTTCTTTTTTTGAAGAAATTTCCTCTTTCCTCTGTGTTCTGAGCTTCCTTCTTCTTATCTTTGGGTAGGCAGTAGAAGGCAGCCTTGGGGTTAGTGAGAACACATGATTCAAGAGGTGCACTAAGGATACAGTGCGGGCCTCTCATATCATGTCACATGACATTGCACCTGCCCCCCCTCCTTGCTAAGTCTCACAGTTTAAGGCTCAATAGCCCAATGCATAGAAAGAGCAGCCCACCAGGAGTTCTCCCAAAATTTCCAGTGGCCACTCCATCCAAGCCTCAGGATAATTCCTTTTAAGATGAACCCTCATGTTTCTAGTAGAACTGTAAACCAAAAACTAAGGTAGTAAAAAAACAGTCAAGGAGGAGGTGAGGTGCATCAGAAATAGTAAAGGGGAATTAAAAGATACAATGAAATAGCGGTTGCCCTAAACTTACATTTTTCTGAGGTGTTCACAAGTGAGCAAGAGGACAACCTCCCAGAGGTAACAGGGACTAATAAGGATGTACTGAGGGATTTGGAAATTGTAGAGGGAAAAGTACTGCTCACATTAAATAAGATGAAATCAAACAAATCACCAGGACAAGATAATATTTACCCTCGAGTTCTTAAGGAGGCTAGCGAGTACATATATAAACACTTGACACATATTCTTAAGAAGTCACTGTGCACTGGAGTGATTCTGAAGGACTGGAAATTGTAAATATCATCCCATTATATAAAAAGGGTGGTAGGGCAGATCCAAGCAATTATTGGCCAGTAAGCTTAACATGCATCACAGGAAAATTAATGGAAGGAATTATTAAGGACCAGTAATGGCACACTGCACGATAACGTGCAGTGAACACACTTGATTTGAGCATTCATAGTTTTCATACTCTTTCTCTGTACATTTAGCATTCGTTTGCTCAGAGGTTGATGCGCATGCTGCTTCCTAAGCAGCTCTTCTTTTCTCCACCCTAATGGCCCAGTTCTTCTCTTCTTTCATTGGCATCTTTTTGCATTTAAACTGATTAAGTCAGTGTTTGTGTTGCAATTGCTTAGTTTGTTTTCTTTAATTTTGCACTTAAGCTAGCACTTAAGTCTTCAATCTGCCTCAAGAATTATTTAAGAAATGAAGAGGTAGGGGAAGTGACAGCGAAGGTGGGAGGGGTGAGAATGGAGCCTGTACACATGCACCACATGGCCGCCCTGCTGGCCGCTGCCGGGAGTTGATTCTTCAATAAAATAAAATAAAAAATAAAAAGAGGAATAGCCTTGGAGGTCAGTCATCACCCTGAAAGCGGATAGTAGACGTCACGTAGTATATATGTACCAAATTTCAGGTCAATAGGTCAAACAGTTTGCGAGCTACAGGTGATTTAAAATCCTGGACAGACAAACGAACAGGACCACGGTAGCGTATTATATATAAAGATAAGATTGAGCAACACCTGGCAAGGACAGGAGATATTAGGAACAGTCAGCATGGGTTCAGAAGAGGGAAGTCATGTTTTACTAACATGCTGAAATCAAAATGGAGCATATGATATTATTTATTTTCAGAAAGCATTTGATAAGGTGCCACATGAGATGTTGAGCATCAAACTAAAAGAAGTGGGAGTTCAGGGTGATGTTTTTAGATGGGTGCAGAATTGGCTCAGACACAGGAAGCAGAGGGTGATGGTGTGAGGAACCTCATCAGAACTGGCCGATGTTAAGAGTGGTGTTCCACAGGGGTCAGTGCTAGGGCCTCTGCTATTTTTAATATATATAAATGATTTGGATAGGAATATAAGTAGCAAGCTGGTTAAGTTTGCAGATGATACGAAAATAGGTGGATTAGCAGATAATTTGAAATCCATTGAATCATTACAGAAGGACTTGGACAGCATATAGGCTTGTGCAGATTTGTGGCAGATGAAATTTAATGTCAGTAAATGTAAAGTATTACACATAGGAAGTAAAAATGTTAGATTTGAATACACAATGGGCAGTCGGAAAATCGAGAATGCACCCTATGAGAAGGATTTAGGAGTTATAGTAGACTCTAAGCTGTTGAATTACAGATAGTGTTTAGAAGCCATTAAGAAGGCAAGCAGAACGTTAGGTTATATAGCACTGTGTGTGGAGTACAAGTCCAAGGAGGTTATGCTCAAGCTTTATAGTGCACTGCTGAGGCCTCATCTTGATTACTGTGTGCAGTTTTGGTCTCCAGGCTACAAAAAGGACATAGCAGCACTAGAAAATGTCCAGAGGACTTTAAGAATAAATATCACGCAAACATTAGGAAGTTTTTCTTTACATAAAGAACACTAGACACTTGGAAAAAGCTACCAAGTAGTGTCGTATGCAGTAAGACTTTAGGAACTTTCAAAACTTGACTTGATGGTTTTTTGGAAGAAATAAGTGGATAGGACTGGCGAGCTTTATTGGGCTGAATGGCCTGTTCTCTTCTGGATTGTTCTAATGTGCTAATGTTGAAATTTATTTAAATATATTCAACTATGGGCCAATAACTTAGGGACAGTTACCTACATGATATGTTAAAGGGCCATAATCAACTGTTTTGGAAATAATTTAAACTTCCATACATAAGTAAAAGGTGTTGAACACTGATTAAAGTTCTTTCTTAATTAACTTTGGGAAGATCTAAAGATGCTTCACATCCTTCCTTTTCTTAACCTTTTAATTTGCTTTCAGAGCTTCATTGTACTTCAAGTGAACAAAGTGCCTAGAGGCCATAATGGATGGGCGACATAATGGGAGAGGTAACCCAGCAAGGATCACTAGTGCTTCTTATCCTAGTCAGGGCAGTCAGACTAATATGGATGGACTGGGACAGTTTAACCCCCAGAATGGGAGGTAGCAGTGCTGCTCTGGTCTGGTCCCAGTTTGGGCAACCACAGGGTATCATGGGACCTGTAGTCTAGCAAGGCAAACATGTCAGCGTCCCTGGGTGCTTCCAAGGGATGCTGCCAAGAGAAGTCCTCCCTGACCCATAAGTACTTCCAGATCTTGCGTAAAAGAGAGCCATTCTGCCCTGCCCAGGAGGTGGGGAGGTAGAGGACAAGACTTCTCTGGAGGAGAGTGCAGGAAATTCATTGTTGGATTGTGCTTGTTGAAGGAAGAACCTGAGAAAGGTTTTTTTATGTAACAAAATTCACTTTGTTTGAACCTTCTGGGGCATCCCCTTTTGGTCACACTGTCCATTAATTTATCATTGAATTATGGCCAGTTGACAACAGAGGAGATGGAAAATGTAAAAGAATAATGCAAAGACAAAGTCAAACACAGTCCTGCAGACTTTGGCCAACTGGCTGCCTGCCCCCCATCCCAGGTATTCTATGGTGTAGGACACTCTCTGCTGGATACAACAATCATATCAGTCACTTTTTTCAAAGTAACATTATGAAGATTAACACATTTAACTTGGACAGAGCATTCAGCACTGGAATCTCTGCAGTAATGCTCACAGGTGATCCCTTCATCCAAAATTACAAAAACATTGAACAGTGAAAAACTACCAGACATAGTCAACTTTATACCAGGTTGTGCTTTCAGATTTTACACACAATTTCTAAACATTGCACACTGTAAAAACAAAGGAAAGCTGATCTTAAAATAGCAAATGTTACACCTGAATGCAAATAAATCAGACCAGGAACTGTGAGATAAGCTGTGTTTGCATGACTTCTCTGTTACTGTACATGAGCTCAGCCATAAGGAAATGAGTAACTCTCTATGTAATCCTTATCCCGAAAAAAATGGCTTATGAAAATACATATATAAAGTACACCAGCTGCGATCTGGCTTAAGATTTGTAAAGAAAATTCAGCTTTTTCTGCACATCACATCCTACCTTTTAAGACTATGTTTTAACTTTCTCTTAACCATTACTTTTGAATCCACCTTAATAACCATGTCAGGGGACTTGCATTGTCCAACATATTTAACTGAGCCCTGGCACACAATCTGAGGCTCAGCTCCTGGTATTAGACAAGCATTTTAGGTTAAAAAATAATATGAATACACAAATATAGGAATAAACAGATTTTTTTTCTGACTTTCAGGCTTTGCACTTCAACTCGTGACTTTCCTTTCACGTGTATCTTTTATGCAGACATCAGTTACTACAATATGTATGCTTTCTAGTCACATGACCCTAATTTTTAGACCTAAACACTAAACAGTGTTCCTGGAACATATACAAAGCTGATCAGACCAAACAATTAGCAAAGAGTCAGTATAATTCCTATGATAAGTGTAAATTACAGTATGGAAAGTGGTTCCTCCACTTTATTTTTTACATTTTTTCTGCAGATCTTCAGAAATCATCTACAATTATATAAGAGAGCATGACAGACCAAACAAGAAGGAAATTATAACTCACTGGTTAAAGGGAGGACGCATAAGTCCAACAGATTGGACACCAAGGAAAATCTAAAAATTCAGTCATGCAGGAGATGTCTGTTTTAGAAAGAACTGTTACTAGGTAATAGCGGGAAGCCAAGGTATAAAGAGGGAAAAGACTTTCAATGTAGTTAGCTTTTCTGTGGAGAAAGCACAGTAATGTGTATGATGATACAGTTTGGTGTGTCTGCATTTGGAAAATGCAGACACACCAAATGCAACTGATTTTACTCGTGAACTCAATTACTCAAGTACACAGTTGTGGAAAAAACATAGGTAACCTCGGAAGTGTGAACAAGGCTTACGGGAATGATATTTCTTGTTTGTCACCCAATAAAAACTTTAAAAAATATGTTTTTATTGGGTTTCACAATTATAAAATCACCTGCAAAATGAATTTTAGTGTCAACTATGTTAAACTGGTAAACTTTACTCATCACTAGTCATGTAAATTATGTTGATCTAATGGATGTCAAATTGAATGAGCTGAGATACAGAATAAATGGAAAACAGTAGCCAGACTTCAGTATTGCTCAAAGGAGTTAAGATGTAAGACTGTAAAAATTGTTTGAAAGGTACAACTAAACTTGAGTTTATGTGAACTGAAAGCTCATCACTAACATGCTGCAAAAGTCAGACAAAATTCTGTTTGCGAACTTTGAAGTAGTTCAGAGAGTTCTTTTCCTTGTATATATGTCTACGATAATGCATATAAATATAATAACTGTATGAAAAAGTCCAAAAATGTTGAGTACTTTCAGCTTTTCAGGAATTGCTATTGGGGTTCCTTTATAATGCCTCACTGTGACTGTGACTGTAACTGCCTTCTGAAGTCAGAAGTTTTTTTCCTTTTTAGTTTTCTTTCCTTATATTCATTTCGGAGTATACTTGATAGAGGGTTATTTTTAGTTATAATATATTAATACTTATCTCTTGAGCTTCTGTAAAAATTCCTCCTGGGGACAAATAAAGTGCTACCTGTCTATCTATATATAAACATCTGAGGTTCAATCCCTGTAGGGGGAATGCAAAAGTGCGTATACCTGACAAGCCCCAATAAGGGTGAAACATGAGTCATGTACTCTTTGTATTATTTGGCAGATACTGTATCACACATCAATGAGATGTTTCTTGCAACTGAGTGGACATGGTGGATATTTGCCAACTGGCTGACCAAGTACAAGCATTACCTGTTAGGTAACCGCCTAAATAATCAGATTGAGATTCAGAACTAGGAGTGTTTTATGTATAAACTGCTCAAAAAAATTAAAGGAACACTTTGAAAACAAATCAGATCTCAATGGGAAAAAAATCAAGCTGGATATCTCTACTGATATGGACTGGGTAATGTGTTAGGAATGAAAGGATGCCACATTATTTGATGGAACTTATCAACCTACAGAGGGCTGAATTCAAAGACACCCTGAAAATCAAAGTGAAAAAATGATGCGGCAGGCTAGACCATTTTGCCGAAAGTTCATTGCAGCAACTCCAAATTGTACTCAGTAGTTTGTATGGCCCCCACATGCTTGTATGCATGCCTGACAACTTCGGGGCATGCTCCTAATGAGACAACGTGTTCTGAAGGATCTCCTCCCGTATCTGGACCAGGGCATCACTGAGCTCCTGGACAGTCTGAGGTGCAACCTGGCGGCGTCAGATGGACCAAAACATAATGTCCCAGAGGTGTTCTATTGGATTTAGGTCAGTTGAGCATGGGGGCCAGTCAATGGTATCAATTCCTTCATCCTCCAGGAACTGCCTGTATACTCTCGTCACATGAGGCTGGGCATTGTCATGCACCAGGAGGAACCCAGGACCCACTGCCCAGCATAGGGTCTGACAATGGGTCCAAGGATTTCATTCCGATACCTAATGGCAGTCAAGGTGCTGTTGTCTAGTCTGTAGAGGTCTGTCCGTCCCTCCATGGATATGCCTCCCCAGACCATCACTGACCCACCATCAAACCGGTCATGCTGAATAATGTTACAGGCAGCATAACGTTCTCCACGGCTTCTCCAGACTCTTTCACGTCTGTCACCTATGCTCAGGGTGAACCTGCTCTCATCTGTGAAAAGCACAGGGTGCCAGTGGTGGACCTGCCAATTCTGGTATTCTATGGCAAATGCCAATCGAGCTCCACAGTGTCGGGCAGTGAGCACAGTGCCCAATAGAGGATGCCAGGCCCTCAGGCCACCCTCACAAATTCTTTTTTTGATTGTTTGGTCAGAGACATTCACACCAGTGGCCTGTTGGAGGTCATTTTGTAGGGCTCTGGCAGTGCTCACACTGTTCCTCCTTGCCCAAAGGAGCAGATACCAGTTCTGCTGATGGGTTAAGGACCTTCTACGACCCTGACCAGCTCTCCTAGATTAACTGCCTTTTCCCTGGAATCTCCTCCATGCCCTTGAGACTGTGCTGGGAGACACAGCAAACCTTCTGGCAATGGCACGTACTTATGTACCATCCTGGAGAAATTGGACTACCTGTGCAACCTCTGTCGGGTCCAGGTATCGCCTCATGCTACCAGTAGTGACACTGACCATAGCCAAATGCAAAACTAGTGAAAAACAGTCAGAAAAGATGAGAAGGGAAATATGTCAGTGGCCTCCACTTGTTAAACCATTCCTGTTTTGGGGGTCGTCTCATTGTTGCCCCTCTAGTGCACCTGTTGTTAATTTCATTAACACCAAAGCAGCTGAAACTGATTAATGACCCCCTCTGCTACTTAACTGACCAGATCAATAGCCCAGAAGTTTCATTGACTTAATGCTATACTCTGATTAAAAAGTGTTACTTTAATTTTTTTTGTGCAAAAGTTTTAGGCAGGTGTGAAAAAATGCTGTAAACAAAGAATGCTTTCAGAAATATAAATAATGATTGTTTATTGTTATCAATTTACAAAATGCAAAGTGGATGAACAAAAGAAAAATCTAAATCAAATCAATATTTGGTGTTACTACCTTTTGCCTTCAAACCAGCATCAATTCTTATAGGTACACTTGCACAAAGTCAGGGATTTTGTAGGACTATAGTCAGGTGTATGATCAACCAATTATACCAAACAAGTGATAATGATCATCAATGTCACATGTAGGTTGAAACACAGTCATTAACTGAAACAGAAACAGCTGTGTAGGAGGCTTAAAACTGGGTGAGGAACAGCCAAACTCTGCTACCAAGGTGAGGTTGTGGAAGACAGTTTCCTGTCATGGCAAGATTGAGCACAGCGACAAGACACAAGGTAGTTATACTGCATCAGCAAGGTCTCTCCCAGACAAAGATTTTAAAGCAGACTGGGGTTTCAAGATGTGCTGTTCAAGCTCTTTTGAAGAAGCACAAAGAAACGGGCAACGTTGAGGATCGTAGACGCAGTGGTCGGCCAAGGAAACTTAGTGCAGCAGATGAAAGACACATCAAGCTTATTACCCTTCGAAATCGGAAGATGTCCAGCAGTGCCATCAGCTCAGAACTGGCAGAAACCAGTGGGACCCAGGTACACCCATCTACTGTCTGGAGAAGTCTGGCCAGAAGTGGTCTTCATGGAAGAGTTGCAGCCAAAAAGCCATACCTCCGATGTGGAAACAAGGCCAAGCGACTCAAGTATGCACGAAAACATAGGAACTGGGGTGCAGAAAAATGGCAGTAGGTGCTCTGAACTGATGAGTCAAAATTTGAAATATTTGGCTGTAGCAGAAGGCAGTTTGTTCGTCGAAGGGCTGGAGAGCGGTACAATAATGAGTGTCTGCAGGCAACAGTGAAGCATGGTGGAGGTTCCTTGAACGTTTGGGGCTGCATTTCTGCAAATGGAGTTGGAGATTTGGTCAGGATTAATGGTGTTTTCAACGCTGAGAAATACAGGCAGATACTTATTCATCATGCAATACCATCAGGGAGGCGTATGATTGGCCCCAAATTTATTCTGCAGCAGGACAACGACCCCGAACATACAGCCAAAGTCATTAAGAACTATCTTCATCGTAAAGAAGAACAAGAAGTCCTGGAAGTGATGGTATGGCCCCCACAGAGCCCTGATCTCAACATCATCGAGTGTGTCTGGGATTACATGAAGAGACAGAAGGATGTGAGGAAGCCTACATCCACAGAAGATCTGTGGTTAGTTCTCCAAGATGTTTGGAACAACCTACCAGCCGAGTTCCTTCAAAAACTGTGTGCAAGTGTACCTAGAAGGCAAAGGGTGGTCACACCAAATATTGATTTGATTTAGATTTCTCTTTTGTTCATTCACTGCATTTTGTTGATTGCTGAAAATGAATGATTAACACTTCCATTTTTGAAAGCATTCTTTGTTTACAGCATTTATTCACACCTTCCTAAAACTTTTGCACAGTACTGTGTATATTATATATATCTATATATATATATATATATATATATATATATATATATATATATATATATATATATATACATACATACAGTGGGTACGGAAAGTATTCAGACCCCCTTCAATTTTTCACTCTTTGTCATATTGCAGCTATTTGCTAAAATCATTTAAATTAATTTTTTCCCTCATTAATGTACACACAGCACCCCATATTGACAGACAAAAAAAAAGAATTTTTGAAATTGTTGCAGATTTATTAAAAAAGAAAAACTGAAATATCACATGGTCCTAAGTATTCAGACCCTTTGCTCAGTATTTAGTAGAAGCACCCTTTTGAGCTAATACAGCCATGAGTCTTCTTGGGAAAGATGCAACAAGTTTTTCACACCTGGATTTGGGGATCCTCTGCCATTCCTCCTTGCAGATCCTCTCCAGTTCTGTCAGGTTGGATGGTAAACGTTGGTGGAGAGCCATTTTTAGGTCTCTCCAGAGATGCTCAATTGGGTTTAAGTCAGGGCTCTGGATGGGCCATTCAAGAACAGTCACAGAGTTGTTGTAAAGCCACTCCTTCGTTATTTTAGCTGTGTGCTTAGGGTCATTGTCTTGTTGGAAGGTAAACCTTTGGCCCAGTCTGAGGTCCTTAGCACTCTGGAGAAGGTTTTTGTCCAGGATATCCCTGTACTTGACCGCATTCATCCTTCCCTCAATTGCAACCAGTCGTCCTGTCCCTGCAGCTGAAAAACCACTGCCACCGCCATACTTCACTGTGGGGACTGTATTGGACAAGTGATGAGCAGTGCCTGGTTGTCTCCACACATACCTCAGTGCAAGACACATGACAGCCCGCATGGAGTTTGCTAAAAGACACCTGAAGGACTCTGAGATGGTGAGAAATAAGATTCTCTGGTCTGATGAGACCAAGATAGAACTTTTTGGCCTTAATTCTAAGCGGTATGTGTGGAGACAACCAGGCACTGCTCCTCACTTGTCCAATACAGTCCCCACAGTGAAGCATGGTGGTGGCAGCATCATGCTGTGGGGGTGTTTTTCAGCTGCAGGGACAGGACGACTGATTGCAATCGAGGGAAAGATGAATGCGGCCAAGTACAGGGATATCCTGGACAAAAACCTTCTTCAGAGTGCTAAGGACCTCAGACTGGGCCGAAGGTTTACCTTCCAACAAGACAATGACCCTAAGCACACAGCTAAAATAACGAAGGAGTGGCTTCACAACAACTCTGTGACTGTTCTTGAATGGCCCAGCCAGAGCCCTGACTTAAACCCAATTGAGCATCTCTGGAGAGACCTAAAAATGGCTGTCCACCAACGTTTACCATCCAACCTGACAGAACTGGAGAGGATCTGCAAGGAGGAATGGCAGAGGATCCCCAAATCCAGGTGTGAAAAACTTGTTGCATCTTTCCCAAGAAGACTAATGGCTGTATTAGCTCAAAAGGGTGCTTCTACTAAATACTGAGCAAAGGGTCTGAATACTTAGGACCATGTGATATTTCAGTTTTTCTTTTTTAATAAATCTGCAAGAATTTCAAAAAATCTTTTTTTTGTCTGTCAATATGGGGTGCTGTGTGAACATTAATGAGGGAAAAAATGAATTAAATGATTTTAGCAAATGGCTGCAATATGACAAAGAGTGAAAAATTGAAGGGGGTCTGAATACTTTCCGTACCCACTGTATATTATATATATAATATATATATTTTATATATATATATATATATATATATATATATATATATATATATATATATATATGAAGAAAGAGAGAGCTGTGCTCATAAGTTTACATACCCATACCATAATTTAAAGAAAAGATGACTGATCAGGCAAAACTCATTTCATTTACTTTTAATGGAATATAAATTAAAATATAAGGCATCACAGAATAGCAGAACCATTAAACAAAATGTAGTAATGAAGAAAATAATAAGATGGTCCCTGTTCAAAAGTTTGCATACCATTAGCTCTTACTGCAGTTGTAGATGAGGCATGATTTTCTAAGGTGGTAGAGCTGCCCATTCTTGTTGATGAAAAGCCACCAGGTCCCATAAATTCTTAGGGTGCCTTGCATGAACTGCATGTTTGAGATCTCCCCAAAGTGCCTTATTGAAAGTGAGGTCAGGAGACTGTGATGGCCACTTTAGCACCTTCACTTTTTTCTGTAAGCACTGCAGGGTTGACTTGGCCTTTTGTTTTGGATCATTGTCATGTTGGAAGATCCAAGTGCATCCCATGCGTAACTTCCGGACTGATGAATGCAAGTTGTCCTCCAATATTTCCTGGTATCATGCTGCATT
>NC_041397.2:189717671-189740171 GCF_900747795.2 Erpetoichthys calabaricus
CCCTGAGACTTATTAATTGTCATTGCTAAGCACAGCCTTAGTGGAAATTGGAGGTGTTTGAATTGAAATGGGAGATCAGAGGGTATAACGGGGATGCGAGGAATAAAAACTCTCTCCCCTGAGCCACCGCCAGTAAAAATAGTTGCCTGAATGAGGTTCTTTTGGAGACACGTGACCTGAAGTCTCGTGCCGTCACAAAGTTTCAGTGGCTGTACGGAAATCCACAATCGGTGTCATATTGTTGTCGTACCTTATCAATTGTGAAATGTGTTTTTGAATAGGTTTGATTCATTGAAGTGATCACTCCTGCTGCGTTCAGTCACTTCACGTGAGCCGCTGTCTTGTGTGATGTTGCGATGTCCACGGGTTTATTTAATGTTAGCTAAGATTCGGCAGTTAAAAGTTTCTAGCCACAGCAATTTTAACTCTGTCCCAAAGTGATCCAAACTGTCGTTTATACCTCGTGTCTTCTCATTAAACTTGTATCTCGCGAATATGGCATTGCAAACGGCAGCGGGTCAGTTCACGTGCTTACATGGGAGGCGTGATGACGCGATATATTTTGATACATATCAAAATACCCGCGCTTTGCAGCGGTGAAGTACCGCTTTAAAATTTTTATTAAGAAGAAAAGTAAACCTTTTTAAACTGATGGAAAATGAATCAATAATTATTTCTTAAGGATCTCTTTGTATACCATGTTGTCAGTTCGCCCTTCCGGTTCTAATATGACCAAGATGTGTGCTGAGCTTACTCTTGAGCATGAAATCTAACGTGGTTTGTGCCCTTCAGAATGAAAACAGTTTGCATTCACCTTTTTAATAAAAGGCGAGCTTTTAAGCCTGAGAAATCACCCCGTAAATGCACACGTTTAATTGCACATGTGTTAATATCTATGCTTACACAGTATTAAAAGACACTCAACAACGGAGACTTATTGTCATTGCTAAGCAGAGCCTTAGTGTAAATTGGAGGCGTTTGAATTGAAATGGGAGATCAGAGGGTATAACGGGGAAGCGAGGAATAAAAACTCTCTCCCCTGAGCCACCGCCAGTAAAAATAGTTGCCTGAATGAGGTTCTTTTGCAGACACGTCACCTGAAGTCTCGTGCCGTCACAAAGTTTCAGTGGCTGTACAGAAATCCACAATCGGTTTCATATTGTGAATTTCCCATTGGGATTAATAAAGTATCTATCTATCTATCTATTGTTTTCGTACCTTATCAATTGTGAAATGTGTTTTTTGAATAGGTTTGATTCATTGAAGTGATCACTCCTGCTGCGTTCAGTCACTTCACGTGAGCCGCTGTCTTGTGTGATGTTGCGATGTCCAGGGGTTTATTTAATGTTAGCTAAGATCCGGCAGTTAAAAGTTTCTGGCCACAGCAATTTTAACTCTGTCCCAAAGTGATCCAAACTGTCGTTTATACCTCGTGTCTTGTCATTAAACTTGTATCTCGCGAATATGGCATTGCAAACGGCAGCGGGTCAGTTCACGTGCTTACATGGGAGGCGTGATGACGCGATATATTTTGATATATATCAAAATACCCGCGCTTTGCAGCGGCGAAGTACCGCTTTAAAAATTTTATTAAGAAGAAAAGTAAACCTTTTTAATAAACTGAGGGAAAATGAATCAATAATTATTTCTTAAGGATCTCTTTGTATACCATATTGTCAGTTCACCCTTCCGGTTGTAATATGACCACGTTGTGTGCTGAGCTTACTCTTGAGCATGAAATCTAACGTGGTTTGTGCCCTTCAGAATGAAAACAGCATTTACCTTTTTAATAAAAGGCGAGCTTTTAAGCCTGAGAAATCACCCTGTAAATGCAGACGTTTAATTGCACATCTGTTAATATGTATGGTTACACAGTATTAAAAGACACTCAACAACGTCATTTTCCTTTGTTCCCGCGTTTGATAAAAGGCGAGCTTTTAAGCCTGAGAAATCACCCTGTAAATGCGCACGTTTAATTGCACATCTGTTAATATGTATGCTTACACAGTATTAAAAGACACTCAACAATTAACGTCATTTACCTTCGTTCCCGCGTTTGACTTGTGCTGTAAATCTCTTCCTTGTTTTCACTTCACGTGATCACGTAGGAGGCGTAATACGTGATGACGTGATACGTGACTCCGCCTCCTCCATTAGAGTATATGGACAAAAAACAGGTTCTAGTTATGACCATTACGCGTAGAATTTCGAAATGAAACCTGCCTAACTTTTGTAAGTAAGCTGTAAGGAATGAGCCTGCCAAATTTCAGCCTTCTACCTACACGGGAAGTTGGAGAATTTGTGATGAGTGAATCAGTCAGTCAGTGAGTGAGTCAGTGAGGGCTTTGCCTTTTATTAGTATAGATCTGTGCTTGTGTTTCGTGGGGCAAGGGAGGGTTTTTGTAAATATTGTGTATTTTGTTTTCGTATAAGTAATAATTATTCACTAGTGTTATTGGGATAATGGTGGTTTGTGTGCACATATATATTTTAATGAATATTCGTCTGTCCTTGTGTGTATTTATATTTATCACTGTCAATATTTCCATATTTGGTTTTACATATCTGTATACTGCTTGCTTGTTATTTTGTTGTGTCGGGAAAAATAGGACAATCTGTAAGGTGTACGGCTTGTTATCGTCTCGAGAATCTTCAGGCTAGTCCAAGGAAATAGTCTTGGTAGTGTAGTGGCCGGTCTGGGTAAGGGATCGGCCGTTACACAGTAAAGTCAGGGCAGCTCTGCATGAATTTAAATTGATTATTTATACACAGACACTGATTACAATCAAAGAGGTTACAGGTGTGGACACCATCAAACTACCCTTAATTTGAACCTGTGTGTGCCAACTTGTGTGTATATTATCAACCCCAATATTTAAGGGTATGTAAACCTTTGACCAGGCCCATTTGGGTTATTTCAGTTATCGTTATGATTTAAAAAGGGCACACACAATTATGTCATAATGAACTGTTTCACCTAAGCACACTCCCTAATTAAAAGGAAATCTCTCTGGATGAATACTTATATTTTGCAAACAATGGAAAATATTCCACCAGAGTATGGAACTTATGAGCACAACTGTGTATATACAGCATATAATTATATGCCATGTATGCCCATCAGAGGGTGGCCTTCCAGGATCACCCCAGGATGAGAGAGGGCACTATCAATGTCTTGTTTCCTTTTTCCTTCACAGCCCTCAGAAACAACGAAAGATGCCATGCCTCTTCCAGTCAGCTTGGTATAAATGGGAGATGCTCTCAGAAGATGGCATCTCATTTCAGACTGGATTGCTTTAAAGAGCATGAGAAAGAGAGAGAGAGAGCATCCTGTAAAGAGTACTATTGTAAAAAAAATTTTTTGAAACAGGGTGACGTCGAGCGTGTGTTTTATTTACAGTTTTCTTTTTTGTTCAAATTAAAATGAGTTAAACAAGCAAATAATTCAAATAGCAAACTAAACACTAAGTAAACAAAGCAAAAGGTAACCCAGAAATAACCAAAACAAGACCACTAATCCATGAGGAAATTCTATGAACAACAGCCAAAAGTCTAAATCAGAAAATCCAAATGAAAATAGTCAAAGACCAACAAAACTTACAAAAGGGGAAAATCATAAAAGGGAATTTTTGTAATAAGTAAGAATTTATGTAATAGTTCAGCAAAGGAACTGAGGCAAAAGGTGGTTTTAAATCGTTAACAACTAATTTAGAGATCAAGGGCAAAAATACAGAGAATGCTAAATTGTAAATAGAGAACAAAGGCAGTGTGTGGGGTAAAAATAACAAAATTTGTCAAAAATGATAAATATAACCAAAAAAGACACAATCATTACAGCTGAGTACTGTCATCTACCTGAAGGTAATCATGTTCATACCAGGCCAGTACTTGGATAGGAGACCATCTAGGAAAAAAGCTTGGGTTGATGCTAGAAGAGTTGTTGGTAAGGCCAGCAGGGGGTGCTTACCCTGTGGTCTGTGTGCAGATCCCAATGTCACGTGCATTGATGAGGACACTATAGTGTAAAACTGGCACTGTCCTTTGAATGAGACATAAAACTGAGGTCCTGACTCTCTGTGGTCATTAGATAAGGTCATAAGATCCCTGAGTTTCTTTCGAAAAGAGTAAAAAAAGAATAGGTTTTATCCTGATATCCTGGCTAAAATGCTCATCATGGCTTTGTCCATTCTGGCCCCCTAATCAACCCCAGTCTCTAACTAACTAATGATCTCTCTCACCCCTTCACAACCTAATAACTAATGTTTGGTGAAGGCACTGGCACAAAATGGCTGCTGTTGCATCATCCAGATGGATGCTACACATTGGTGGTGGGTGAAGTGGTTCCTCTCTGTCTATGTAAAACATTTTGAGTAGCGTGAAAAACGTTGTATAAATGGAAATAATGAATGAATGAATTAAGTAAGTAAGTAATTAACCCCTGTGAAAGATTAGATAAAACTCTAAAACTCTATCAGTGCATTCATGGCCCCAACCAGTCTGCCAGTCTTCTATTGGCATCTCCTGTTTTAATTGACATTGATAGGAACTTCATTAAAATTTTTAATTCATTCATTTTACAAAACTGCTTATTCCAATAGAGGATCAAAATGGGACTGAACTTATTTAGGCAGTTGTCACGATCTGTCTTTTAAGTTTAATTTTTTTCCATCTGTTCCTTTGTCTCTAAAAATATTTCAGCATGGTTTTGGGGTTTCTGAAGCCAAGAAATCTGAAGGTTATATCAATCTACTTCTTTGTTGTGTTTTTAACATTGTTAAAAATGATTCACATTAATCTATGGCACTGCTTTGTTTTCCTTATAGACGACTCAATATTGCAAGGACGTGACACTCCATTGCTGGGAAAAGGTTTCTGAAGGTCACGCATCATGATGTCATTAGTGTAATGTTTTCAAAAGCTGGCACCAAGCAAACCTAATCAGCCATAATTTGGATTTGTGAAAGAAAAACATTTGTTTTATTATTACTTTTTTAATGTAATGGTTATGTATTTATTTAATTTTTTTTCCTCCTCTGATTTAGGGTATGTCTCAAGTTTCTTTCCTGTGGTTTCTTGTTTCAGTTTTCTGGCTTACGACCTTCCATCTTTGTTCTCCAACCACAAGTCTGGCTATACATCCTGAGCTATAATATATTTAATTATTGTCATCCCAGTTAGGATTCCTGCGTGAATACTGACTTCTCCACTCCTTCTTCAGAATGCATTTTCACTCAAAACTGGTTTTGCCTAGCACAAGCAGTACAGCAGTGGTAGTTGCAAGAGAGCAGCCTATTCTTAACAAGATGGCAGTCAATCACTGGGGATGCTGGCACTTTCATTTATTCACTCTCATTCATAAAAGGCAATTTTTAGAGTTACCAGTTAACCTTATATGCACATGTCTGGGATTTGGAAGAAAACCAAAGCACTCAAAGAAAACAGTGCAAGACAGTGAGGGAGACAGTGCAAAGTTCACATAGAAAATCCCCTTGTTGGAAATAGAAAATCAAGACTGTGAGGAAGTGACATTACCACTGAGTGTATTGTGCAGCCTTTTAATTCATCATTTCCAAATCCTGGTTTTAATCTATCCAGGCACCTTTTCAAGAGCCCTTTGTTAATGGACTAAAGTAAAAAATTAACTGTGCTAATAAAGTGTGGACAATGAAGCCTCACAAAATGTATTCAGACTTGGGAAAGAAAAGCAGAACATTGAGAAGATATGCAGTATTCACAGAGAAAACACACTGAGCAGAAAGGTACAAGTCAGTTCAAATACCAAGAGAAGGTGAGAGCAGAGGATGCCATCATCTATATGCTACACCGATCCCTCTCCCAGTTGGAGAGAGGCAGTGGTGCTGTAAGAATTATGTTTCTGGACTTCTCTAGCGCCTTCAACACCATCCAACCTCTGCTTCTTTCGGACAAGCTGACAGAGATGGAACTAGAGATAGATAGATAGATAATTAATCCCAAGGGGAAATTCACATACTCCAGCAGCAGCATACTGATAAAGAACAATATTAAATTAAAGAGTGATAACAATGCAGGTATACAGACAGACAATATCTTTGTATAATGTTAACGTTTACCCCCCCGGGTGGAATTGAAGAGTCGCATAGTGTGGGGGAGGAATGATCTCCTCAGTCTGTCAGTGGAGCAGGACAGTGACAGCAGTCTGTCGCTGAAGCTGCTCCTCTGTCTGGAGATGATACTGTTTAGTGGATGCAGTGGATTCTCCATGATTGACAGGAGCCTGCTCAGCACCCGTAGCTCTGCCACAAATGTCAAACTGTCCAGCTCCATGCCTACAATAGAGCCTGCCTTCCTCACCAGTTTGTCCAGGTGTGAGGCGTCTCTCTTCTTTATGCTGCCTCCCCATCACATCACTGCTTAGAAGAGGGCGCTCGCCACAACTGTCTGGTCTAAGGAAGTATAATCGGCTCTGTCCTTTCTTATACAGAGCATCAGTATTGGCAGTCCAGTCCAATTTATCATCCAAATCACCTGGTGGCATGGATCATGGACTATCTTACAGACAAACCTCAGTATGTGCGTCTCAGGAACTGCACGTCTGACATTGTGGTCAGCAGCACAGGAGCGCCGCAGGGGACTGTACTTTCTCCGGTCCTGTTCAGCCTATATACATCGGACTTCCAATACAACTCAGAGTCCTGCCACGTGCAAAAGTTCGCTGATGACACTGCTATCGTGGGCTGCATCAGGAGTGTGCAGGAGGAGGAGTATAGGAACCTAATCAAGGACTTTGTTAAATGGTGCGACTCAAACCACCTACAACTGAACACCAGCAAAACCAAGGAGCTGGTGGTGGATTGTAGGAGGCCCAGGCCCCTCATGGACTCCGTGATTATCAGAGGCGACAGTGTGCAGTTGGTGCAGATATATAAATACCTGGGAGTGCAGCTGGATGATAAATTGGACTGGACTGTCAATACTGATGCTCTGTGCAAGAGAGGACAGAGCCAGCTATACTTCCTTAGAAGGCAGGCGTCCTTCAACATCTCCAATAAGATGCTACAGATGTTCTATCAAATGGTTGTGGCGAGCGCCCTCTTCTATGCGGTGGTGTACTGGGGAGGCAGCATAAAGAAGAAGGACGCCTCACGCCTGGACAAACTGGTGAGGAAGGCAGGCTCTATTGTAGGCACGAAGCTGGATAGTTCGACTTCTGTGGCAGAGCGACGGGCTCTGAGCAGGCTCCTGTCAATCATGGAGAATCCACTGCATCCACTGAACAGTATCATCTCCAGACAGAGGAGCAGCTTCAGCGACAGACTGCTGTCAATGTCCTGCTCCACTGACATACTGATATGGTTCATCCCCCACACTATGTGACTCCTCAGTTCCACTCGGGGGGGTAAACGTTAACATTATACAAAGTTGCTGTCTGTTATACCTGCATTGTTATCACTCTTTAATTTAATATTGTTTTTTATCAATATGCTGCTGCTGGAGTATGTGAATTTCTCCTTGGGATTAATAAAGTATCGCGCTATATAAATGCAAAGAAAGAAAGAAGAAGAATATCTATTTCTAGCAGTTTATTTCCCTGTTACTTTTTCTGCAGTAACCTGCAGGGGGCGCCCCAGCTTCCCAAACAAGTTCAGCACAAGTTTTTTATGTTTTGAGGAAAACGCTTCCCAAACTGTTTCCCACTGGCACAGAATAAAGTACAGTCAAATAAAGGGCACACAACACTTTCTTTTCCTATGTGACTTTCTTCTGTCTGTCCCTTCCAGCTCCACTCCTCCTGGCAAGCATCGTCCTCTCCCTCCCGACACTGGGTCCTGCAGCAGTGGCAGTGGGCTTCTTTCATCCAGTACCCAGGAGTACTTCTGGTTGCCCATTAGAGTGGTCTGGAAGCCCAACAAAGTAGGGCTCTGCAGTCACTGCAGCACCTAAGGACCAAACAAGGCAGTGCCAAACTCTAGTGTTCTGGGGGAGGTAATGCCCTGTGCATGTTCTCTCCCCCAGTCCTTCCATTATTAAGGTGTCCTGGCCAGGCAAGGTCCCTGGCTGTCCACCACACTGCTTTGGTTCACTTTTTGAAATACAAAGAGGTCAGTTTTCCATAGTAGCACCTTATTTACCATATATACTCAAGTAAAATCGAGTCTTGAAACCTGAAAAATCGATCATAAAATCAAACCCTGACTTACACGACCATTCAAAAATGAGACACTTAATTTTTTTTTTTTATTCTTCTTGCCTCCTCCACTCTCGCATCAGTTTCTCAGACACATTGAATTTTGTTGCAGCAGCGCAGTTACAAATTTCTTTCGCTACTTCAATGACGTTTAATTTAAAACCAGCTTGATATTTTCTTCTGATCGAATGCTCCATCGTAGATAAGGGATCCTCTTACGATAAAGATGTATGAGGGTGTGAGATACAAAAAACATAAATCAGTACAAACGTTGCTTTGGAATAGTTCGGGTATTACCGTGTGGTCACGTAGGCACAATAGAGAGAGAGAAAGAGAGGTTAGGAACACACACTGATACAGAGCATTGCCGCAACCACATAGAAAAAAAAGGCAGTGTGCTCAGTGGTTACTCTCTCAGGTGGGCGTTAGCATATCAATCTCTTGGACCAATGGCGTGAGTTTTCTGCATTCTACTTATACAACCGACATTATAAAATGCCACAAATTATATGATAAAATCAAGTCCTGACTTATCCGCGGGAGAACTTATCCGCGAGGATATACGGTATAGCTTTTCTTTTTTTCCCCTAACAACAATCAAATCACTCTCACACTGGACAAGCTGTGACATTTTCTTTTTTTAAAACAAATTCCTCCTTAAGTAAATTATTAACTTCATTTGGTTAATTATTTCTTGAGTAAGAAACAAAATGATAAAGAGCAGATGGTTTCAGTCACTGGCACCAATTTTAATAAGCAAAACATATTTTAAATGTTTGGAACTGCACACTAAGGTCAGATGAATCAAAAGGATTAAAAGAGAATTCTGGGACCATCTAAAATATAACATTGGCAGGATTAGCCATAAGTGTGTACAAAGTGGCACAAAGGTGTGGCTGTCACCATTTAATACACCTACTTTCAATATATAACACAAACTAATAGATTAAACTAGTCAATGAGTTTTTTTTTTACTTTTAGGAGTATTTTGGGGTTTTTTTTGTCTTCAGGGTATTTTTTACTCTTTCACGTTAGGTTCTCTCACTGGTAATGGACATAATCTGAAGCAGTGCATGAAACATAAAAAGGTAATTTCCCACTTACTGATTGCACTGGGATTCACTTGCCACATGCTATAAAACTTGTGTTTAAATAGCAGTTACTGGATACATTAAATGTACAGGACGCATAAAAAAACATGCGTCTCCCATACAAGAAGCTAGATGGGCTTGTGCAGTTTGCTAAAAACTTTGGTAGTGTTGTGTTCTAATGAGAGTTGGAAACTGACATGGAAAATAATTCTCATGAGGTAACACCATGATCTTAGTATCCAAGTAACCAAGTTGCCTTAAGATTACCAATTCTATAACACTGTCACGCGGTTTAATGATGCACCCTTTCATATAAACATGCTAAATAAACAATACAAAGCAGGTTTCTGGAGACTTACCTAATAAACTTTAAATAGTAACCACATGCATTACGGCTTTAACAGCAGGTATGTCTGGAACAGACTGTGACACAGTTAACTGCATAATAGGTCTCATTACATAATTCCTGAAATAAGATGTTTAAGCTACATCTTCCTGTTCAGAAGAAAATTGAAAAGTTACATTTTGACCCTGGGACTCACTTTATCAACACTTTATCTATCTGATATAATGTCATGATAATGCTCATCCTTTTCAGAACTATTTCCAGCATTTCAGGATGTAAAAATCACCTTCACTACAATTAATTTTTCTTTCAAGAAAAATGCAAAGAGAAGGACAGTACAAAGAGCGGAAAGAAATAAATCATTAAAGGCATTGGGTAACTGCAGTCCTATTTAACAAAGAAATTTATTATTTCTTCACCCATTTGATTATTGTTTTATTATTATTGGCAGACAACTTTACCCAAAGCAGCTTAAAATATTAGGATACATAAAAAGCATTGACCTGCTTGGCAGGAAGGTTCAAGTTAACATGCATGTTGGAGGACCTCCTCACAGGCTCAGTCAAGGTATGTAAAAACCAGCCGGGATCAGAGGGGGCACCAATACTGTCATCTCCTTCTTTCTCCACAGAGCCGAAAGCTGCCTAGTGAGGGCCACTGACCCCTCCCCTTCTTGTTCAGCTGCCATAAAAACCTGGGCAATGCAGAAGGAGGTGACATCACTGGCTCAAGCAACCTGCCAGAGGGAGCTTTGCTAGCGATCTGACCTTGGCTATCTAGTCCAACAACCTGTTCTTTTGTCTTGAATACCATGCGTAACAGGAAGTAAACCAATGAGAGTTTTGTTTTGTTTTGTTTTTGTTTGGCCTGCAGACAATAAATGGGACAACCCGGTTGGCACCCCAAATTTTCCCAAGTAGTGGACCTGTCACTCCTCCACCAGGCCTCACAGTGAACCGAGAGACAAAATCCTTGGTAATGCATGAGGAGTACAGGATCAGAACTGGATGGACAAGAAGGGTAGGTATTCACAAAATGGAGGCTGACATCTAAAGTAAAGCTAAAAATCGGAAGCAATTATTGGGTGTTGTTTAGCTTCAGTTTAGTTGCTGTATAGTCACAAAGGCAATGGAATTTGTTTTTTGAACTTGCCTTCAGCTCACCTTTCAGTTCAATTTGTTTTTTGTGTAGTGCTCTTCACTGAGCACAGGCTTAGAGAGTATACACAAATCTACAGCTACAATGGATGAACAGAATACAATATGAACGCTTTACACCGAATTCAAACACAATACAGCTCAACGATACAAACACGAGCCCGCCTGGATAAAATCAATGAACGCAGGCGCCTACAACGCGCGTCTGAAATGCCGTAAGCAAAGCGGGCACGGCTCCAAGACGAACGAGCTCGACTAATGTATTTCAAACCGGATGGCATGGACGCAGGTACACGGCGATGGGACCATGAGACGTACTGCGCAGGCGCGTACAGCGCACGTCTCATAAACCGCAAGCGAAGTCGTATCCACCGCGCACGAAGGAGTCACGGCCCAAAAACAAAAGAGCTCAACTGACGTGAATGAGAAATGAAGCAACAACACGCCCATAGCTAACGACTACCGACACAGCCACACAAAAAAGAGGATTCTGCGCTACAGCCCAGATTCAAACGGAAGAGGCTACGGAGGCAACCACAGGTCCACAAAGATGGTACGGAAGGCGCGGGAAAGTACGAAAGGCAAAGGCGCCTACACAGCATAGTGAAACCCGACATAGTACGGAAGGCGCAGGCGTCACCGCCATATTGTGAGTGGCACTACTAAGGAGTGAAGTTAGGAATAATGTGCTGCTTGGGATTGTACAAACCGCTAAACGCTTTACACCAAATTCAAACACAATACAGCTCAATGATACAAACACGAGCCCAGCTGGATAAGATCAATGAACGCAGGCGCCTACAACGCGCGTCTGAAACTGCGGAAGCACAGCAGGCACGGGTTCAAAACAAACAAGCTCGACTGACGGATATACAAACACGAGCCCGCCTGGATAAAATCAATGAATGCAGGCGCCTACAACGCGTGTCTGAAATGCCGTGGGCAAAGCGGGCACGGCTCCAAAACGAACGAGTTCGACTAATGTATTTCAGGATACCCAACGCCGGGGGTAGGCGAGCGAAGCGAGCAGGGGGCGGAGCCCCCTTCTAAACTAATAATACAGGCCAACAAATGTTATCCCACTAACTAAGTACCCAGCATTGTCTGGGTTATAAAAAAACAGGGGGTGGTACTGAGGCCCAAAACCCCAAACACAAAACAACCCAGGGTGCAAAATAAACATTTTCATTTCATAACAGTACCTTTTTACAGCCTTTTTTTTTTTCCAAGAACACCCACGTAACACTCCTTATTTTCCTCCTCTCGGTCAGCTTTGCCAACTCACTGCAGGATCCTGGACAACTGGCTTTTATGCTAGACCCAGCAGTACATCCATTACCAGGGCACAGAATGACAGAAGCATTGCTGTGTCAGATGAAAGCTTCTTGTAACAGGGAGTCCTTCTCCCTGCAGCACCCGCTGGCCTCACCAAAGCACCCTAATAGGGTTGTCCCTAAGGAATATGACACCCATGAATCCCTGCAGGTGTCTATACTGGGTCTACATCAGCAGAGCACACCCTTCTATCATACGGGAAGAGGAACTGCTCTTGATACACTGGCTCCACCATACTATCCATTAATCTTTCTTTTTGAATGGGATATCGATTCAGCCCCATCCTGGCTAGGTTATGCCTCCTACCATGCTGTTCTTTTACGGCTTCCTGGCTGGGCAAGGGTCCAGCACAGCACTTACAGGGTATATTTATAGAATGCTTTAAATAAAGAAAACAAAGTGTTTTTAAATGGTGACAATGTTGTTAGTTACCGGTTCCATCCACACTACCTCTCTGTCAATGTTTCTGTTCTCGTGAGTTGTAAATTTGTTCTTTTTGGGTCTGACTGGACTCCAGAATTCTCATCCTCGGCAAAGCTTAGTCCAAGGTGGACAGTTCATAGGGCTTAAATTATGAAGAAAAGCTAACATAGCATAAGAGTTAAACAACAGCCCTTTGATTCTACTTAGTGTTGCACTGCAATTCCATCCTTGAGCAAGCCTCCCACGATCCACCACCCTGCAAAAGCCCATGATACTCCATTTTATATTACTGTAGATCAAAGCAGCACGTAGCATTGCCTGGGTAAGTAATGCTAAGCTCTGCTCATTTTGTCTGTTAGTCTGGCTTCAGTCTCTTTAGATGTTTCACTTGCTCTGAGCCAGAAGGTAGCAGTAGTGTGCAATCTATAGCACTCATTAAAAAAAACACTGACTACCAGGGTCAAAATTTTGGGTTCCAAAGTACGGTAGTCTATAATAAAAAAAATCTAAAATCTTGGGAGACGAGACTTTTTATCCTGCGACTAGACGTGAACTTTTGAAGAGACTTTTTGGAATAAAGTCCCGCGAGAAGGAGACTTAACATGAGATTCTTTCAAGTCACGTCATACTTACAACCTTTGGAAGCAAGTCCTGCAAAACGGTGACTTTTGCCATTAGATTCTTTCAAGTCACACCCTACTTACAACCATTTTCAAACAAGACCATGGTCATCTAACCTCTCAGTCATGTGAATGCTTTTGTCAGACACACTACCTGTGCTCTCGGTGTTTTCAACGTTTTCCTCACTTTAAGTTCCCAATTAAAGAAGACGTATTATGTCCAAATCTTATTGAAGAATTTCATCGCGAAGGGTTATCAACAGACAAAATGAGTACACGGGCAATCCTAGCACCAAGAAACGAGGAAGTCAAAATAAATTTACGCCAAAAATGTTGATTGGTAACACAACAAAATGGTTAAACACGTATCAATAGACTATGTTGAAACAGTTGGTGGTGATCGTGCAGAAGATGAAAACAACAACTTATAATATCATGAAGAATATCTACAACCATTAAAACCATCCGGTCTTCCACCGGCTAAATTACTGTAGAAAGAAGGATGTATCCAAGAAAGGTAATGTAGTACATCTCCCGCAGATAACATTAGACACCAAAGGAGATCTTGATATGCCATTCGTATTAAAACGTTAGAATAGCTTTTGCAAAGACAATTAACAAATCTCGGAGCCAAACTTTCGAAAAAGTCGTTTTATTTAATAGAGAGAAAGAAATGAAATGCAATTACGGGCAGTTATACATCGCATGGATGCAAATGTAACACCCGCTGAATCCGAACACAGGGTCACGGGGGTCTACTGGAGCCAATCCCAGCCAACACAGGGCACAAGGCAGGAACCAATCCCGGGTAGGGTGCCAACCCACCGCAGGACACATACAAACACACCCACACACCAAGCACACACTAGGGCCAATTTAGAATCGCCAATCCACCTAACCTGCATGTCTTTGGGCTGTGGGAGGAAACCGGAACGCCCGGAGGAAACCCACGCAGACACGGGGAGAACATGCAGACTCCACACAGGAAGGACCCGGGAAGCGAACCCAGGTCCCCAGGTCTCCCAACTGCGAGGCAGCAGCACTACCCACTGCGCCACCGTGCCGCCCCAAATGTAACACTTCACATGGAAATTAAAATCTGTTTAAATTGTACGTTCACATCTCCAAACCACAAAGAGGCTAGTGTGTAGCGCTGGCCAGGGGTTGGCGAGCAAAGAGAGCAGGAGGGCAAGGCCCCCTAATACAAAAGATAATATAATGGAGGATTCCATTAAAGAAAAAAAAAATCAAGCATCATGTGGCAAGAACAGGTGTACTACTATGGCGGAAAGTTTCAGACTAAATTAAATAGATAAATACGCAAATGCATGTATTGAGAAATCGGACAATAAATAAATAAAAAGCAGTGATATGTGAGCATAAATAAGTATATGTGTCATGAAATGTGTTTTTTTTTTGCTTTTTTCTTTATGTATTAAATTCTTTTTTTACTTGTTGACAGTTTAATGGCAGGTCTCATTTCAAGCCCTATTTCATGTTGTGTGCAGTGTCACTGAAATAAATAAATGAAGAAATAATTAAATAAATACATTAAAAAATTAGCAGCAAAAACATATTTTATGAAACATTTAATTACTTATGCTGATATATCAGTGTATTTTATTTATACCATACCATTCCATTTTCTAAGCCCTGAGTAGGATTGCTGTTTTTATTTATTTATTGTCAAATTTCAAAATAAATGTATTTATTTTGTGTGTTTATTTTTTGAATTTGGTCTGAAATATTCCTCCATATATGAGTGAACAGTCAGTCAGTCAGTAGGAGAAATCATGTTTTATAGATATTCTGGAAATTCTGTGAGGAAGCAACAAAAGCACATGATCAGAGAGGTGCAAATGATGTTTAGAAAGCTTTGATGAGGTACCACATGAGAGGTTAGCCATTAAGCTAAAAGAAGTGGAAGTTCAGATTGCAGTTTGAAGATGGGTGCAAAATCAGCTTAAATACTGGAAACAAGGAATTATGAAGAAAGCAAAAGTAGGTGGTGTCGAAATTTCCCTCAGGGATTAGATCAGGGGCCACTGCTCTTTTTAATATACATAAAATGATCTGGATAAGAATATAAAAAACAAAACTGGTTAAGTCTGCAGATAATCTCAGTGGAACGGCAGATAATCTACAAGCAGCTAAATCATTACAGACAGACTTGCACAGAATGCAGGCAAAGTGGGATGCCATTTCATTTCAAACAAACATAAGCACATATCAATCCAGTTTATTTCTGCTAATCTTTCTCACAGCACAAGAGAGTGTATAGAGAATATGTAAACTCAACACAAAAGCCACCACACCCTGCAAATAAACGGGAACTGCTGCACCATAGCGTTGTAATGCGTTTGAAAAGGTGGGGCATACATTAGAACAGGAAATTATTTTTGTAGTCACTGGTGAGGTCATTTTGGAGAATCACAGACAGTTTTAGGAAACACTCTGTGGGAAGGTGAGCTACCCCTTTTCCCAAAAGAACTTAGAAGTAAGGCTAAATGCTCTCAATAGTGTTTCCACCTTGGGTTTATAACCACAAAGCCCATACTTTTCCTTCCTGACAATGAACACTGTATGTTCTGATGATGCTAGTAGGGGTTTCTTGTTGATGTCTGTAATTGCTTTGTACTGTTGCTTAATATACACAAGTGGGCATAAAAGCATTCCCAGACACCCTTTTGAAACCATTTTTCTTTGGGAATAGGAAGGCAACAAAGTCAGTCACTATTCCTCAGGCTGTGGCTCTCTGACACTATGTGGCTAAATCCATCTCTACGCTTCATTCTTTCCTCAAACCTTTGCCCCATGAAGTTCTCCTCTTCTTAGGCCTTCTCTTCTCTTTCCTTTTCTTTCACTCAGAGGAGGCTTTTAATGACTGCAACCATTGCCCCTTAATTGTCTTTAGCCTCTCACAGGAAATCACCTGCTCTTGTTTCTCCTGCATTCTGGAAGTCTTCATTTTACAATCTTACCCTTTTTGATCCTTCCGTATCTCAAATCAATGACTCTTCCAGATAAATAAAATAAAAATCTGAACACAAAAAAATGTCACTGTAATGTAATTAATGCACTATTACTCTAATGAAGTGGTTCCCAAACTCTATCCTGGGGACCCGCCCTGGCTGCAGGTTTTTGTTCCAACCAACTTTCATTTTTCATTGGACTCCTAGCCTAAAAAACCAGGTGTTTCGGTTATTTAATTGATACTTACTAATTAGTGGGTCTGATTCTGAAGTAGTTGCAGCTTTCATCATCCTGGGTGTCTGCTTGCTGTTAATTGTCACTATGAGGATTAAATGAAGGGAGCAAACTACATAGGAATAGGGGAAAATAATAGGAAAACAACAAAAGAGAGTTAAGCATTTATAGCTTTAGAAAAACAAATAATTTTTAAATATCTTATAAATGTAAAAGCCATACTGTTGTGCTTTTCTGAATGCAGAATAACAGAAGAAAAAAAAGACCAGCTAATTAAATGACATCAGTTTTTATTGATTATTATCACTGATTGTGAATCTGTTTGGAAGAAAAACATGCAGCCACAGGGGGCTGGTGTTTTATGAAAAGGGAGCGAGGCTGGTCGGAGGAGGGATCAACATTCCTGTCCTTTCATGGTTTCAGCAAATTTATGTGATAAACTCACTCACTCGGCTGATGATTGGGTTGTTTAACCAAATAATCAACAAGTCCATTTCTTTCCTTAATTTCATGCGGGCCTTGTCAATGTACCAATAATTTAGAGTGGGAAGATGGTACGAGCACCATTACACGATCCCCTGGGAGAAACTCCTGGAGGGTTGTGTTTCTATTATAATATAGCGAATGGGCTGCTTGATCTCTTTCTAAGTTTGCTTTTGGTAAGGGTCTGATTTTCGCCAATCTATCGCATAACTGCGTGATATATTCTAAAATATTTGAGGAGGGGATGACCTCTTCTTCCCATCCTTCTTTTAACATCTCCAGTAAACCGTGGGGTTGTCTTCCGTACAATAACTCAAAAGGAGAAAACCCCGTAGGAGCCTGAGGGACCTCCTGGTAGGCAAGTAACACAAGGGGGAGCAATTGATCCCAGTTCCTCCCATCCTCGCTAACAACCTTGCGTAACATCTGTTTCAAAGTTTGATTAAATCGTTCCACTAACCCATCTCTTTGAGGATGGTAGACCAATGTTATAGGATATTTAATTGGTTGCAGAGAGTTCTAAGGGTCATATGAGGTCTATACTGACTCGTTCAAAGGCAATATTAATGTGGGGAAGAGGGACAAGAGGAGCACAGTCCCTTCTGGGAATCTGACGTAGCTGACTTTCAGGACATGAAACACAAAAACCTCCTCATTTATCCCAGGCCAATAAAATCAAAACTTAATTTGCTCAAGAGTTTTTTCGGTGCCTAGATGGGCACCTAGGAGATGGGCATGCCCTAGTTTGCATACTTGCCGCCGATAAGTATGTGGAACTAATGACCTCAACTCACCATCATGCTCTGCCACTCGATACAAGAGTTCATTATTAACAACAAAAGTAGGGCATTCGTGGTACAGGATCAAGGGACTGATGTCCATTAACTGAAACCACTGCATTCCTGGCAAATTTTAAGGAACTACCATTCTATTGTTCCCTTTTTCGACTGAGACCACAAAGAAAGAGGATTTATAATACCGGATCTCCCCATGAATGCAATTTAGACTGGTCTTAACCTTGAGCCATTGTCGCGGCAAAACGTAAAGGTGAGCAACAATGGAAATATTGCTCCTGGATTCAAACATTGCCACTAGCTTAAACCCATTTATGACTACTGCCCCAGTAGCGGGTAGAGACAAAGGGTTTACCACAGTACAATACCTCTGTCCCTTGATTATAGAACAATCCATGGGTTCTCCAGGAAGATGACAGGTGGTGGATAAGTGCCCAACCTTCCCACACTTGAAACAGCGGGGAAGGTTGTGCAGCTTTTCTTTAGGCCGGATGGGAGGCTCGGCAAGTCGCCGGATGGGTTCAAGGACTGCCCCACGTACCTATCGAGCTTGGTGGTAGGACCGTTCCGACCAGTCTGATTTACAGGCAGCCCAATGACGCTCCACCACCTTAATAAGGGAGTCCATGTTTTTGTAATTTTGGTTCCGGATCTGCTGGGCAAGATTTTCTGGGAGGGCATGGACGAAGGTTTCGCATGCCATAATCTCGGCCATTTTCTGGGCAGAGTGAATATATGCCCTTAGCCAGCGCCCAACTTTACCTCAGACTTCAAAAGCCTGGGTATGTATTGTGCTCTCAGGGTCGAACGGCCACTCCCTCCATTCCCTTGCCTGCTGGACCAGACATATGCCTTAGCGTTTCAAAACCTTTGCCCGGAGGGTGTCGCAATTGGTCACCTGCTCCTCAGTTAAATTGTAATAAGCTCTCTGTGCCGCGCTCTTTAAGTAGGGTGCCAGGAGGTACGCCCATTTCCAACCTTGGCCATGCATTCTGCTTGGCGGTACGTTCAAAAATTTAGAAAGAGGTTTCCACATCATCTACCCGAGTTAAATACGTCAACTGAGGGGGAAGAGACCGAGCGGCCTCTGTCTGCACCGTTGCTGCAGCCTGTGCCTCAGACTCTGCCAACTGGGTGCAAGTTTCTTCCATCTGCACCTTCAGGGTGTGTAGTTCTGCCATCATGGTGGTCAAAACGGTGTTAAGATCTTGCTCTTGAATCATCTTTTTGAGTAAAAAAGATCCTGCCGACTACGGCAATTGTGATAGAGAGTTCCACAACTAGAAAAAAAAAGAGTTGGGGACCGTCCCTGTATAATCTCCACAGGACAATGAAAACAAACAGGCAAAATACATCACAATGACATGTACAAAATGGTGGCTTATATACAGAAAAAGATGGTGGGCGGAAATGAGATGGCAGGAAATGACACTGAAACTGGCAGACGGATGCAACGAGTCATCAAAAGTGACCAGAAGTGAAGTATGGGTGGAAGTGATGTCATCAATAGGAGACCGGAAGTGTCATTATAGGTTGGAGCTGGAAGTGATATCATCAGACGATGCCGGAGGTGACGTTCTGGTGGCCACTTTGGAACCCGGAAGTATGGTCGGTTTCATTTTCTTCCTTTTGTCTGAAGACAGAGAGAGAGAGAAGCGTTAGTACCGTAGATTGACCCTCTTTCTTGCGTTATTTCACTCACCTCTGGCATTACCTCCTAATTGCAAGTGTGTGACAATATTTTTTATATATACTAGGGGGCTGTGCCTCCTACTTGCTTTGCTTGCCCACCCCACAACCCCCACCCCCAGGGGCGCGCTTCACGCTAGCCACTTCGCATCTCTGCCGCTCGCGTTGTGAAGGGGGGGCTGAATGCACGCTAAGGAGATGCGGACAGATCAGCTGCTGGCTGACGATCATTTAAAAGCCTGTACAACAGCTGTCCTTTTGTCTCACTTCCTTGTCTCGATGGGACTTCAAAGTGTCTCCAAGAAATTGTTTGTAAGTAGGGCGTAACGTGCAAGTAGTCTCACGGGACTTCAAAGTGTCTCTCAGAGATGATTATATATATATATATATATATATATATGATATATACACACAAACACACACACACAATATATACATAAACACACAATACAAAACATAAAATGAAAGCATAGTTTAACTTTTTCTCTGCTATAGATAAAGGCATGTAACTATCAGTTCGATCTCTTGGCTTAGATAGAACTTTCCTGTCTTATAGGAAAAGACACACAACTTATGAATCCTGAATTTTCAGTTCATGAGGTTAAGATGGGAAAGTTCTCTCGCTGATTATGAAGTTTCTATTAATGGCAAGTAGTGCTCATTTGCTCACAGAACCTAGCCTTTGCCTTGGCTCAGGGAGACCACCCCAATCCGAGCTCTCTCTCTCTCTCTCTGTGTGTATGGTGCAGCTCTGCCCTTTCCTTTTGGATTTAGGAGTTTGAAATATATAATAGCCAGAACTTACCCTTCACAAGACTATTATCTTTAGCTACAGTTAATACCAATACCACAGTACATTAGATGGCTTTGTCCTCTCTAGTAAGTTGCAGTTAATAGTATTGTAATCTAAGTACACTTATGGATTGAGGGGAGTGATTCTTGGTTTCTTTCCTGGTCAGGTTTCTCCAGACATATGGAAGGATTTTTCAGGGTGCCTCCTTTTCCTTGTTCAGAAGGTCTTCTTCACCTTTGGTCACACCTTCTGGTTGTGGGTGGTACTGCAGTCTTTGGATGCTAGGAAAGTTGCACCTGCTGAGTCAACTACTCATCAGTCAGTGACTGTTGTTAGAAAGGCGAACATGTGGTTTACATACAGCCTCTCTCTCTTGCACCTGTCCTCGCTGTCCAAACTCCAACACAGAGAAGTATTCCACCTTTTCAGTCCAGCACGGTTGTCCTCTGGAGAAAAGGGATTGCTTTGACCTTTGTTGTGGCTATGCATTCTAGCTATGGCCAGGTCAAGCAGCTGCATGGTGAGACAAGAGCAATTAGTTAGGGATTTATAGTTAAGAATAGAGGTTGTGTCATGGAGTTCTTGTGTGCACATAAGCCCATCCTCCTGTTTGACTACTGGTGCAAAGTCCTCTGTCCATCAATGTTACTCAACCTGGATTTATGGTCCTTTGATCAGAACTTGAGTCCATTTTGTGCCTTAAAGACAGATGTCCCTGGCTGTTACATGGTCTGGATTCAACCATCTCATCAGATAAGGATGCAGATGCTGCATTCTAAACTGAAGCTCAGTCAGGTAAACTGAGACTTTTAGCTGGTGATGAGTGTCTGGCAACAGTTTTCTAAGCCAGTACTCAGGTTCCAGCCTGGTAAAATGGATAATGCCAGTCTGTCAGTCTCAGGCCACAATGTTCAAATTTTCACTTTTTCAATGCATTACTATCTTCAACATTCTATCAAAGATACATGATTGCAGTCATATTTTGCTAACTACCTGCCAGATAAAGACATGGAGGTTTGATTGGTCCACATTCTGTTCATTGTAAATACCACAATCATATATCATGGACTAGAACTACTTTGCAGTATCAGGGTCTGCTTTTGGAGTAAATCATTCAGATTTGCTCTCTAAATGGTAAATTGTCATCTGGACTTTGAATGGAATGCTTTCTTTAATCCAATTTTTGGCAGCTCTGATTAATATGAAAATAGATTGACTTCTGTATAGCAGATGTTATGCTATTTTAGATACTTCTGAGTTTAAATGGTTTATTTGAAAGTTATACATTTTATACCTAGGTATTACAGTGATGTAAAGTTTTTAGCAAATTTTTGATTGAATTATTCAATGCTTCCTTTACATATGTGGGCACTGTTGGAAAACTTTACTTAATATGAGTTTGTAATCTTCTGAATTATATATAACAATTACACATCATTCATTTTTTATTTCTTAAGCTGAAGAATAACTCTCAAAGTTTTAAATTATTGTATTTAACCTTACCTTGTCTGCATTGGGATTTTCAGAAGTTCTCATTCTCATGGAATTTTCTGCCTTGCAGCCAATGCTCCAGGAACAGCCCCTGTGATCATGAAATGAATACAGCAGATTAGCAATGGATTTTACATTTCAGATGGCTGTATCTAGCATTTGCCAAATATTTCCCATTTGAAATTACAGGTCATATTTTAGTGTATTCCAACTAGTGTGGCCAATTACCAATTTTAATCAAAGGAAGTTGGAAAACATTAATAGAGAGGTCATAAATTAAATATAGATGTGAACAGTGAATATATAAAGTATTGAAAAAAGAACGCAGAGGCTCATCATATCCAACTATTAAGTGGCGTTACTCAGTGATCAATGGCTGACGGCATGGTTCCACTTCTTACATCTCATACAGATATGCATCCACTAACATAACTTAATGTGTGAAGAAATGACTGTGATATTTATGGAAAACAGAGAATGAAATGGGAAACAAACGAAAATAGTAGTGTATAGGAAGACAGATATAGGACAGATTCATATCAAGAAATATAAAATATGAAGTATTGTGCATTTGTGTAAAGAAGATACATGGAGAAAGAGACAAGCTTAATAAGAAATGTAGCAATGTGTCTTTGGCATGACCTATAAAGAACAAACTTAGGATTAGCAGTCTAGGAAAACCAAAAAGTGGGCAAATGGAGAGGATCTTTCTAATAAAGGTGTTTAGAATGCAATAGTGGTGATATAGTCAGTGAAGGATGGAGGCTGACAAGATTAAAAAAAGAAAAAAGAAAGCAAACTATTTAGTGTTTACACAAAGATTGAGGGAGCATAAACCAATTAAAAAATATGCATTTTTACTAGGGCTTTGTGATGGGTAAGCCAAGGAAAGTTACAGTTGAAG